>NW_028143375.1:0-116063 GCF_977018435.1 Lepisma saccharinum
TTAGAGAAAATCATCTCTGACTAGCTCTGTAGAGAAAATGACTTTTCGAACGAGTACTAGCATTGAACGCGTATTTCTCGAAAAATCAACTATTAATCCCATAGTTAAAATGTCATAATTAAAACGCTTTTCAGCCTCTGAAAAGCATAATAATTTAATTTTAAAGTAAATCATCTCTGGCTTGGTCTGTATAGGAAATGAGTCTTAGTGAGTATTAGCATTGAACGCGAATTTCACAAAACATTAAGTTTTGATCCTATAGTAGAAATGTCAGAATTAAAACGCTTTTCAGGCTCTGTAAAGCTTAATAATTCAACATTTTTATGAAAATCATCACTAGCTAGGTCTGTAGAGAAAATAAGTTTCAAACCTGTACCAGCATTGAACGCGTATTTCTCCAAAAATCAAATATTCATTCCATAGTCCAAATATATTAATTAAAACGCTTTTCAGGCTCTGTAAAGCTTAATAATTGAACGTTGTAGAGAAAATCATCTCTGACTAGCTCTGTAGAGAAAATGAGTTTCGAACGAGTTCTAGCATTGAACGCGTATTTCTCGAAAAATCAACTATTAATCCCATAGTTAAAATGTCATAATTAAAACGCTTTTCAGCCTCTCAAAAGCATAATAATTTAACATTTTGAAGTAAATCATCTCTGGCTTGGTCTGTATAGAAAATGGGTTTTGAAGTGGGTATCAGCATCGAAAGCGAATTTCTCGAAACACAAAATATTTTTTTCCGGAAAGTGGGATAAAGCTCCAAATATTTTACCCATTGCGTATTGAGAATAAATAAGGTTCGTTAATAATGAGGACATTAATATTAAAAATGCAGTTTGTTGGTTACTGATTGCTAGGTATCTTATGAAATCTACCTTGTGGTTTTTCTGGCTTCCATACAAGAGTGCTCTTTTCATTACTGCTATACCTTTTGGAAGTTTTGAAATGTTTTCCACTAGACCTTCTTTCTTTCTGAATGTCGAACATCCGTGCACTATGAAAATGTACATTTCTTCTTTAAATTCTAAGCTTGGCGCTCGGGAGCAACAAAAGAGATTTTAAATGTGTAGTAATAAAGCATTTCAATACTTAGTATATTACAAATAGAAAGCGTATGATCGCAATAAAATCCTTGTTCGGCAGGAATAATTAACCATCGATTATGCTGAACAAATATATTTTTTGTTTAGCTAGAGCAAGGTCCCTGGAGGATGCAAGAAGCCGTTCCTGCAAAAGTGTATGTTGTACGAAGCGAAGAAACGTGACAAAACCACCACGTATGGAAGGCAAACCTGCATATATTTTATATCGCACATTTACAGAGCCGTGCCTCCTGAAGTTACAAAAATCCCAACTTCAATGATTCTTTCAGACATGATATAGTTGAAAAAAATATGTTTAGATGCACCAGGTGCGACACATGTGAGGAGTTATTCTTTCCCTGTACTGCGTTATTTCTTTTCATAACAGTAAGGCTAAATTCTTGTTTTATCTGAACTTTTTTATCTTAAGGAAACAACTCTCAAGTCTCAACAATTATAATTTTTTTGCTTAAATTTCCTATAATTTATACAAACAGTACCACATTTCACGTCCTTTGGTGCAACACCGTCAACAGCTAATGTTACTTTCCTCGTCCTAATAAATTTACTTCCAACCAGTGACGGCGCCAGGGAAATGTGACTGGGGGGGGGGGGCGAAAGGTTGGCAACAAAATATTGTAAGGGGGTAGTCACATTAAAAAGCCAGAAACCACTACTCATATATATATATACATATATAATAATACTTATAATAATGACTATTATAATAATTATAATAATAATTATAATAATTATTATTATTATTATATTCATGTATGGTGTTTTGTGTTTGTCTTTTATTTAGAGTGGACGTTTACTGCTTAAATTTACTTCTTGATTACTAGTTTATCTCCACATGATTCGTTTTAATAAAGACATTAATTCTTTTTTATTGGTAAGTTGCGTTGTCTCTAGTAGCCTATTTCAGTATTGAAAGACATTCATAATTTTATAATTCATCGTCTTTCTTGAGATGAAACTACTGATATAAATATTTAAGTTATAAGATAATAATATAAATGACGAAAAAATGCTTCGAAGGGTTTAATTTTCTTGCAAAATAAACGTGACGTTGGAAGAAATGAATCTTCTTAAGTATTAGAAACAATGTGAGGCACTTAGTGAAGTGTATTTCTCCTGTAGGAGAATTCTGCTCTGTGTGGTTTGGAGAACACATTGCCACCTTTGGTACGTCCAGGACTTGACATTTCTTCTCAATGGCAAGAACAGCCAAATGAGGCAGTTTGCATCCAGCATCCTGTTTCGAGCAAGCCTTTTCAAAGATTTTAAGGACAACCATCTTCGTAATGCTGAAGAGTTTTGGGCAAAATTTGTATTTCACCTTTCAGGGAAATGTTATCACAGGATAAAAAAAATCAGACAAAGATTACAGTTACTCACGATTCAAGAAATATTCTGACCCTGGCATTACTTACTCTTACTCTACCACTCCAACGTATGTCTGTGCTAAACAATTACAGGCACCTATGGGGTTCGTGGGAAGATGTTCTTCGATGTTGATGTGTTCGAGAAAGAGCGAACCTGTATCCAATGATTGAAGCGTGGCAAATCCTAAATTGCGTTATTTTACGTGCCCGCGATATGTTTTGATTCGAATTTTAAGTGTAATTGCATTTTAAGGTTCATGTTCAATACATTTCGAAATAATATATCCTCATTAACTTCAAGAGTATCGAAGAAATTCCCTTTGTTAAGGTTTCCTCAGACTCATCATCTCGAAATTCAAGTCACTGAATAGTAAGAAACCAAGATGAATCCACAACAACTGACATTTAGTGCCGGGTTTTTCCGATCACCTTTGGTCCCAGGTTCGATACCCAGTAGAGGCACTTTGAGCTAAGTCCCGATTGAATTTTCTGTGCATAAAATGGACTTAAAACACAAAATCAACCAACCAATCAAATCTTGAATCAACTTTGAATGTAGTTTAATAATTAGCGTTGTCACTAACGACCACGATTAGAATAATTTGCAAGTACTACAGATGATGTCTTGTGGTCCTGAAAATATTCGTGATGTTTTAAAACCATCCACATTCAACACTTTTTCCCAGTTCTTAAAACTTTTTAAAACTTAGGTTAATCTCGACAATTATAGGACATAAATGAATGAAAAATCACCTATGCCCAGGTCGGCGCTCGAATCTTGAACGAAAGTCACATACACATAGCTATATATATACTAAACAAATTAATATTTGTTAATCAAGTTGGTATTATAAACAGGAAAGCGATATCATGCAGAATACACCACTTTGAAAAGGTGAAAATCGTCATATACTTATAAATGAACTCTCTTTATTATTTGATATTTAATTAACTTCAGTTGGAGGGCCCGGGAGAGGGCGAAGTGGCGCCCCCCTGCCTCCTCTGGCGTCGTCACTGCTTACAACCCTCTAATAACTTCGCTGCTGATAGCCTCACCTTCGAAATGGAAGCTTGTGTGTCGGCGAATAATACAAAGAACTTGTGTTCACTGTCCCTCTTGCATTCAAAGTTTGCCGTTTTCCTTTTCAGCTTTTCCTGCAAAACTTCCTGTCAGCAAGCAAAGCAAATTACAGATTTTTTATTGCCCCTCCCTTGCATCAACTTTCATTCCTACTTTAGGCCTGGATTTATGGCACTTACCCGCTACTGCAGGTTTGCCCCCTGAAAGAACGGTGACCATTGTTCAAAGCAAAACCTCTGTCAGTGGGAAGCGGCGAAAAATAGTCTCGGAAAACGCCCTGGCCGTAAACAGACTCCCGCCACCCTAACATTGCTGTCAGCTTCCCTCTGAAGTTTGATAAAACTACTTTGTGAAATTTGTTTAGTAACGATTGAAAATGTAGACAGTAGATACTACATGTATTTTGCTAATAAACTTGAAGGCTAAATTTACAGAATAAAAAGAACAGCTACAACATTCCTTCATTTGATTCAGAGAAAAGCTAATCGGAAATGGTCCCACACTTTAAAATCTGATTCAAATCACTATGTTCCTTCACGGATTATCGAACCCGGCACCCCTTGATTACAAGGTGAAGTGCTACCACTGTACCATCGGGGAGTCCCAATAAAACAAAGTTTCCTTCTACGACGATTATACAGAAGTTAGTGCACTTCCTTCATATGAAATCTATTCTATATCAGGCTCAGTATTTCGTTATAACAATGACATTTTTTTAATGGCCGCGGTATTTTGACCGTGCGAAGGTAGCATAATCATTAGTCTTTTAATTGGGGGCTAGAATGAATGGTTGGACGAGGAATAGACTGTCTTTAGTTAATTAATATATAATTTTACTTTAGAGTGAAAAGGCTTTATTTTTTTAAGGGGACGATAAGACCCTATAGATCTTTATATTATTTTAATGATGTTTTGATTAGTAATATAATTATATATATTATTAAATAGTATTTTGTTGGGGTGATGGGAAGATAATAATTAGCTCTTTTTTATTTAATATTCAATAATTTTTGTTATTTGGATCCATTTTTAGTGATTTAAAGAATAAGTTACCTTAGGGATAACAGCGTAATCTTTCTTGAGAGATCATATCGACAGGAGGGGTTGCGACCTCGATGTTGGATTAAGATATCATTTGGGGGTAGCATTTCAAATTTGATGGTCTGTTCGAGCTTTAATTTCTTACATGATCTGAGTTCAAACCGGCGTGAGCCAGGTTGGTTTCTATCTCTTAATATTAAAAGTGTTTCAGTACGAAAGGACCAAATACTTATATTATATATATAATATTGATTAATAATAATTACTATTATGGCAGAGAAGTGCATTGAATTTAGAATTCAATAATGAAGAAAAATTTCTTTTTATAGTAGATGATATCAGATTTATTTATTGGAGTTATTTCTTTTATTATTTTAGTTGTATGTGTTTTAATTAGAGTTGCTTTTTTTACTTTATTTGAGCGCAGGGTTTTAGGTTATATTCAAATTCGTAAGGGGCCTAATCGGGTTGGGATTTGTGGTATTTTTCAGCCTTTTGCTGATGCAGTTAAATTATTTACTAAGGAGCAAACATTACCTACTTTGAGGAACTATTATCCATATTATATATCTCCAGTTTTTAGTTTATTTTTGTCTTTGGTTGTTTTTCCATATCACACCTTATTATTTAATTTTTATTTGGGGGTATTTTTCTTTTTATGTTGTATGAGAATAGGAGTGTATAGAGTAATATCTGCTGGGTGGGCATCTAATTCTAATTATGCGTTACTTGGGGGTCTTCGAGCCGTTGCTCAAACTATTTCTTATGAGGTTAGATTAGTATTAATTTTACTATCTTTTATTTTTTTAATTGGTGGCTATAATTTACTTTTATTTAATGTTTTTCAGGATTATTTATGGTTTATCTTTATTGCTTTACCGTTGGCGTTAGCCTGATTGAGTTCTTGTTTAGCTGAAACTAACCGGACTCCTTTTGATTTTGCTGAGGGGGAATCTGAACTTGTTTCTGGGTTTAATGTTGAGTATAGCGCTGGTGGATTTGCTTTAATTTTTATATCTGAATATGCTAGTATTTTATTTATAAGTGTTTTATTTAGAATTTTATTGTTGGGGGGATACCACTTTTCTTATTTTTTTTTACTTAAGGGTTATTTTTTTAGGATTTATTTATATTTGAATTCGAGGGACACTACCACGATTTCGTTATGATAAACTTATATATTTAGCTTGAAAAAGTTTTCTTCCGGTTTCTTTAAATTATTTTTTTTTTGTTGGTTTTAGGGGGTTGATTGTATCAATTTATATTTAGTTGCATAATAATTAGAATGTGAAGACTTCTAGAATATTTATATTCTATTTTATGTTTTCAAGACATACACTTAAAGTTTCAGTCAAGAAGTCATTTTTTTAAGATTTTATCTCATAGTAGTAGGGTTGCTGGGGATATAATGAAATATATAAAATATATAATTGTTAATACTTGCCCAGTAGTAATGTATGGAGTTTCTACGGGTCGGGCTCCAATTCAGGTTAATAAAATAAAGGTTGCAAATATTAATCAAAATAATACTTGATTTAATGGATAAAATTGTAGTCCACGAAAATTTCTTTTATGGTGTATTGGTATAATAAATAAAATTATAATAGATAATACTAGTGCTACTACTCCTCCAAGCTTATTTGGGATTGATCGTAGAATGGCGTATGCAAACAGAAAGTATCACTCTGGTTGAATGTGTACTGGGGTTACTAGTGGATTTGCAGGGGTAAAGTTTTCAGGGTCTCCTAGGGTTGTTGGAAATATTAATGAGAGTTGTATTAGTCTTAAAATTATAAGTATAAACCCTAATATATCTTTTATTGAGAAGTATGGGTGGAATGGAATTTTATCCATGTTGCTATTAATAGATAGTGGATTATTAGACCCAGTTTGATGCAAGAAAAGTAGATGAATTATGGATATTGCTATTAAAATAAATGGTAATAAAAAATGAAAGGCGAAGAATCGAGTTAGTGTAGCATTATCTACTGCAAATCCCCCCCAAATTCATTGGACTAACGTAGTCCCTAAATATGGAATTGCCGAGAGTAAATTAGTAATTACTGTCGCACCTCAAAATGATATTTGCCCTCATGGTAATACATATCCACCAAATGCTGTTGCTATTGTTGCTAATATAATTATAACCCCAATAGATCATGTGTGAAAATATAAGTAGGATCCATAATATATTCCTCGTCCAACATGTATATATATACAAATAAAAAATATGGAGGCGCCATTAGCATGAATAGTTCGTAGTATTCACCCATAATTCACATCTCGGCAGATGTGTATTACTCTAGAAAGGCTAAATCTGTTCTTGAAATATAATGTATTGCTAAAAAAAGACCTGTTAAGATTTGGATTGAAAGACATATTCCTATGAGTGAGCCAAAATTTCATCAATAGGAAATATTTAGTGGGGCTGGCAAGTCTACTAATGCATTATTTGCTAATTTGAGTAGAGGGTGATAAATCCGTGCTGGTTTTGTCATTTGTAATTATTTAATTATTTTTAGAGGCCCATGTGAAAGTCTAGTAATTTTTACAATTGCAATTAATGTAATAAATAGATATACTACTGTTATAGTAGTTATTATTATAATGGATTCATTGTATAATTTTATTCCTGGTAAGGGTGGTGTACTTCTTCAGGTTGTATAAGTATCTATATTTTGTAGTATTGAGGGGGTTAATAATGGGTCTATTATTATTAATTTAAATAAACATAATAATATTAAAGCTACACTCATAATTATTATTTTTGTTCTTATTTTAAATATTTCATTTGGTGTAAGTCTTGTTGTATAAATAAATGGAACTAATATTCCTCCTAAAAATACTAGAAATAATACATAGGAAAGTCATGTGGATTTTAAGAATGTGGATATTGTTAGGCATGCAGTAATAGTTTGTATAATTAGTGTGATCCCCTTAGACAGTGGATGTTTTATGTATAATATTATTAGTGCTAATAGTAATATAACAGTAATTAGTATTAATTGTATTTTAATATCAAGGGGTAGTTTAATAAAAATATTGGCTTTGGGAGCTAATGATGATGTAATTATATCTTCCTTGACGTTTTTAGAATTATTAATTCATTAATGATTTACAAGACCATTGTTTTTATTAAACTATAAAAACTTATGTTAAGAGTATTATTTATATTATTTATTTTATTTACTAGATTTTTATGCTTTATTTCTCAACGTAGGCACTTATTAGTAACTCTATTAAGACTTGAATTTATTGTGTTATCCTTATATTTATATATAACTTATTATTTTATTAATAATCAGGAAGAAGCTTATTTTTGTTTATTATTTATTTCGTTTTGTGTATGTGAGGGGGCTCTTGGTCTATCTGTTATAGTATCAGTTACACGTACTCATGGTAATGATTATTTTAATTCTTTTGTATTATTGAAATGTTAAAATATATTTTTTATTTTATATTTTTAATCCTTTTGAGATTTAATAGTTCTTTATGAATGGTGGTTCAAATTTCTATTATTTTTGGTTGTTTTTTGTTTTTATTAAAAGTATGATTTGGTATCGGAGTATGGGGGGCTGGTTATTTTATTGGCTTAGATGTGATGTCTTACTCTTTAATTTTGCTTAGCATTTGAATTATTTTTTTAATAATAGTGGCTAGAAATAGTATTATATCTATTTATTTTTATCCTTGTAGATTTATATTTTTGTTAATTATTTTATTATTATTGTTAATATTAACTTTTATAAGAATAATTTTTTTTTTATTTTATTTGTTTTTTGAGGGATCATTAGTACCTACTTTATTTTTAATTTTAGGGTGAGGGTATCAGCCAGAACGAGTACAAGCGGGGGTATATTTACTTTTTTATACATTACTTGCTTCTTTACCTCTTTTGGTTGGTATTTTTATGTTAAATTATAAGGTGGGGGGTTTATATATATATATATATATTTAGATATATTAATATTGATATATTAGAATGGTGTTTGCCTTTTTAGTAAAAATACCTATATTTTTGGTTCATTTGTGATTACCTAGGGCTCATGTTGAGGCTCCAGTTAGTGGGTCTATGATTTTGGCTGGGATTTTATTAAAGCTCGGAGGGTATGGGATTTTGCGAATTATTTCTTGTACTGAGAGATTAGCTGCTAAATATAATATTTTTTGATTTGGTATTAGCATTGTTGGAATTTGAATAATTAGTCTTGTTTGTATACGTCAAATTGATTTAAAGGTTTTGGTTGCATATTCATCTGTAGCACATATAGGTCTTGTTTTGATGGGGATTATAACTATAGGGGCATGTAGTCTTACTTTAATAGTAGCACATGGTCTTTGTTCTTCTGGAATATTTTGTCTAGTAAATATTACTTATGAACGATTAGGTAGTCGTAGTATATTAATTAATAGGGGGATAATTAGTTATATTCCTAGATTATCTTTATGATGATTTATATTGAGAATTACTAATATAGCTGCCCCCCTTCTATTAATCTGTTGGGTGAAATTAGTCTATTAAATAGAATTATTGGGTGATCCTACTTTAGTTTTGAAGGTGTTGCATTACTCTCCTTTTTAAGTGCTGGTTATACTTTATATTTATATTCTTACACTCAACATGGAATATACTACTCTGGTGTATTTTCTTGCTGAAGAAGTAACATTCGTGAATATTTATTATTATTTTGTCATTTATTTCCATTAAATTTTTTAATTGTTTTTTGTTCTCCAATATTTCATTGAATTTAAATTATTTAAGTAGTTTAAGTAGAATAGTAAGTTGTGGACTTACTGGTAGCTAAAAAGTTCTTAGATCAATGTTTTTTAATTTTTTTATTACAAGTATAGTATCAATTATTTTATAAATTGTAGAATAATTTTATTATTATTAGGGATAATATTTTTAATTAGGGATATTACAATTTTTATTGAGTGAAATATTGTTAATTTGAATAGTTCTAGTATTATCATAACAATATTATTTGATTGAATATCTTTAATTTTTATAGGATTAGTTATATATATCTCTTCTATGGTTATTAATTATAGAGGTTCTTATATAGAAGGGGATTATAATATAAATCGATTTATTATTTTAGTTTTATTATTTGTCGGGTCTATAATGTTTTTAATTATTTCTCCTAATATTATTAGAATTATTTTAGGATGGGATGGTCTAGGACTAGTTTCTTACTGCCTAGTAATTTATTATCAGAATGTTCGTTCCTATTCTGCTGGAATATTAACTGCTTTGTCTAACCGAATTGGTGATGTATTTATTTTATTATCTATTGCTTGAATATTAAATTATGGTAGCTGAAATTATATCTATTATTTATGATTAGTTTCTGACTTTCATAAAATATTAATTACTAGATTTATTATTATTGCTGGGATAACAAAGAGTGCACAAATTCCATTTTCTGCATGATTGCCGGCAGCTATGGCTGCACCCACCCCAGTTTCTGCATTAGTTCATTCTTCTACTTTGGTTACTGCTGGAGTTTATTTATTAATTCGTTTTGGAGATATACTGATATATATACTGTTTTTGGTAGGATACTCTTATTACTGTCAGGGTTAACTATATTTATAGCTGGGGTTGGTGCTAATTTTGAATATGATTTGAGGAAAATTATTGCTTTATCTACATTAAGACAACTTGGGTTAATAATGTTAACATTATCTGTGGGGTTAAAGGAGTTATCATTTTTCCATTTATTGACACATGCTATATTTAAGTCTTTATTGTTTTTATGTGCCGGTGTAGTTATTCATGTAATAGGGGATGTTCAGGATATTCGTTGTATGGGGGGTCTAATTAATAAAATACCAATAACTATTTCTTGTATAATAATTTCTAGTCTTGCCTTATGTGGAATACCGTTTTTGGCTGGGTTTTATTCTAAGGATTTAATTTTGGAAATATTAAGTATATCTTCTTTTAATTTCGTAATATTTGTTTTATTATGAGTTTCTACGGGTATAACTATAGCCTATAGTTTTCGATTAAATTATTATTTAGTTGGTAAATCTTATAGAGGTATATCATTTCAATTCTTTTCAGATGATGGGGGATGAGGCATATTTAAAGGTATGTTAGGCCTATTATTCTTATCTATTGTAGGTGGTTCTGGGTTAATATGATTAATATTTCCTTCTGTTTTTGTTATTATTATCCCACTTAGTTTGAAAATAGGGGCAATTATATGTATTTTATTGGGAGGGTGAATTGGGTATAATATTACATCTTTCTTGTTCGAAATTTATCCATTTTTTAATAATAAAATAATATATTATTTATTAGGGGGGATATGATTTTTACCTTATTTATCCTCTGGTGGATTAATTGGTAGTTCATTTATTACTGGAGGTCTATATATTAAGGCTGTTGATTATGGATGAAGTGAACTTATGGGGGGACAGGGAGTCTATAAATATATAAGGAGTGGTTCTTTAAATATCCAATTAATACATTCTAATTATTTTAATATTTATTTTATATTTTCATTTTTAATAGTAATTTTATTAATAATTTATATGTGTTTATATAGCTTATAATAAAGCATAATATTGAAGTTATTAGGAAGGATAAAATAATTCTATAGGCATTTCTTGAACTTATTTAAAGTTCAGCTTTATCATGAAAAGATAATGTAATTTTATACTAAAGAAATAGTGTGAGAGTATTAATGGAGTTTCACCACTAAAGATGGAAGTTAGCAGCCCCCACTTAATAATATACCCCTTAACTGAGGAGATAATCCTAATTTTATTATTAACATTAATATGCCGCCTTCCTTTGGCTTCAGTCAAATAAGCAAGGGTAATATATACCAATTTATTCAGGTCGAAGCTGATTGCTTTTGCTTCTTGCTCAATAAAGTAAATTGAACTATTCAATACCTTTTGAATGCAACTCAAATATTATTATTAACTATTACTCTAGCATGCTCATTCTAGTGATCCTTGGGTTCATTCATGATATAAACCTAAAAGCAAGATTAATAGGAATAGGAGTCTAACACATATTCAATATATTAGTTTTGAATTAGTAATAATAACTGTTATTGATAATAGTAATACAATTTCTACATCAAAAATTAGAAAAATTACTGCAATTAGAAAGAATTTTATAGAGAATGGAATTCGTGCTGAGGATTTTGGGTCAAATCCACACTCAAACGGTGATCTTTTTTCTCGGTCTGTAATTATTTTTTTTGATAGTAATGTGGATAATATTATTACAATTGAGGTAATTATTATAATTAATAATGAGGTACTTATGATTATATTAATTATTTACTTTATTTTATTATAATCTTTTTAATTGGAAGTTAAGCGTACTTTAAATATACTAAGTAAATTATCTACCTCATCAGTAAATTGAAATATAAAGGAATAATCATACTACATCTACGAAATGTCAATATCAGGCTGCTGCTTCAAATCCGAAGTGATGTGTTGGTGAAAAATGGCATAAGATGTGTCGAGCTAAACATACCCCTAGGAATGTTGATCCAATAATAACATGTAACCCATGAAATCCTGTTGCTATAAAGAATGTGGATCCATATACTGCATCAGCGATAGTAAAGGGGGATTCATAATATTCATATGCCTGAAGAATAGTAAAATATATTCCTAATATTAGTGTTAATATATGGGCTTGCGTTGTATGTGAGTGGTTTTTTTCTAATAACCCATGATGGGCTCATGTTACTGTTACTCCTGAGGCTAGTAAAATTGCTGTATTTAATAAAGGTACTTGTATTGGGTTAAATGGAGTAATTCCCCTTGGTGGTCATAATATCCCCAGTTCAATTGTTGGGGATAATCTTCTATGGAAAAATGCTCAAAAGAAGGATACAAAAAATAATACCTCTGAGATAATAAATAGAATTATGCCCCATCGTAGTCCTATTATAACTTGATTTGTATGTAATCCTTGATATGTTCCCTCTCGTGAAATATCTCGTCATCATTGAATTATTGTAAGAAGTATAGTTGTTATTCCTATTGATAATAGAATTATATTTTGTTGGTGAAATCATCTAATTATCCCTGTTGTTAATATTATTGCTCTAATAGCTCCTGTTGCTGGTCATGGGCTTTGATCTACTAGGTGATATGGGTGGTTTTGGTTTGCTGACATTGGTTATTTTGATTCTCTAGAATAAATAGCAATTAATAAGGCAAATACATAAGATTGGATAAATGCTACGGCTGTTTCTATAATAATTAATATAATTTGTGCTAAAATTAATATTGAAAGTCCAATAATTTCTAATATTGTTCCTGTATTTCCAATTATTGATATTATTAAATGTCCAACTATTATGTTTGCTGCTAGTCGCACTGATAGAGTTATTGGACGAATTAGATTTCTAATTATTTCAATACCTACTATAATTGGTATTAATAGTGCTGGCACACCTTCCGGTACTAGGTGTGCTAATATATGTTTTGTATTATTGATTCACCCAAATAATATAAATGATAATCATATTGGTAGGGCCAGGGTTAGGGTAAATACTAAGTGACTTGATCTAGTAAATACATAGGGTAGTAATCCTATTGAATTATTAAATAAGATTATTGAAAATATACTATTAAATATTAGGGTTCTTCCCTGGTGACTAATTATCCCTAAAAATGTTTTAAATTCTTCATGTAACTTTATTATTATTATGTTATATAATATAGAGGTTCGTGATTGTATTAATCAAAATGGGGCTGGGATTATTAATAATCCCAGGAATGTTCTTATTCAATTTAGTGATATATTTATAATTGATGATGTTGGATCGAATGATGAAAATAATCTTGTTATCATTTTCAGTATTTAATTTTTGGTTTATTTTCTATTTTAAAGTTGTTACTATTTAATAATTTATTATAATTATAATAATTGATGATTATAAATAGAAAATAAATTGATATAAATATTATAAATAGAATAATTCAATTTAATGGGTATATTTGTGGAATAAAAAAGTATCTATAAAGATAATTTAGGTTTGACATTCCTATGTTATAGATTAACTAACTCTTTTCATTAGAAGTAGTTGTTATATTACTATTTTGTGGTTTAAGAGACCATTACTTACTTTTCAGTCATCTAATGATTCTTGTATAATTTTTATTAGTCAATTAATAAAAGATTTGTGAGTTGTAGTTTCAACAATAATTGGTATGAATCTATGATTAGAACCACAAATTTCTGAACATTGTCCGAAAAATAAGCCAATTCGACTAATATTTACTCCTGCCTGGTTAAGTCGTCCTGGGGTGGCATCTATTTTAATCCCTATGGATGGTATGGCTCATGAGTGTAATACATCTGCAGATGTAGTTAGTACTCGGATATCTATGTTAATTGGTAATACTGTTCGATTATCTACATCTAATAATCGAAATGAGTCTATAGATATTTCATTTGTTGGGGATATATATGAGTCAAATTCTGCCCTTATAAAATCGGAGTATTCATAACTTCAATATCATTGATGTCCAATAGTTTTAAGGGTCAATGAAGGTTGATTAATTTCATTTAATAAGTATAATAAACGTAGAGAGGGTAGGGCAATAAAAACTAGGGTAATTGCTGGTATAATTGTTCATATTGTTTCTAATGTTTGTCCTTCTAAAAGTATTCGGTTTGTTAATTTGTTATTAAATAATGATGCTATTAAGTATCCTACTAATACTGTAATTATAATTAAAATTAATATTGTGTGGTCATGGAAAAATATTATTTGTTCTATTAATGGGGAGGATCTATCTTGTAATCCTACTTGATTTCAGGTTGCCACTTTTAAGTAAGGGATATTCCTTATATTTGAAGCTTAAATTCAATGCACTTCTCTGCCACCTTAAAAATTAGTTGTTAGTAAGTAGTATTGGGAGTTCTGAATATGTATGTTCAGAGGGAGGTGACATTTGATACCATTCAATTGATGATGCTTGTTGTAGATTAAATAATGTTGGTCGGGCACTTGTCATACCTTCTCAGGTAATAAAAATTATAATAATTACTGCTGTAAATGATAAGATTGATCCTAATCTTGAAACAACATTTCATATTGTATATGCATCTGGATAATCCGAATATCGTCGCGGTATTCCTCTTAATCCTAGAAAATGTTGTGGGAAGAATGTTAAGTTAACTCCAATAAATATTGAGATAAATTGAATTTTTAATCAATCTGGATTTATTATTACTCCTGTAAATAATGGAAATCAATGTACTAGTCCTGCTATAATAGCAAATACTGCTCCTATAGATAATACATAATGAAAATGTGCTACAACATAGCATGTGTCATGCAGCACAATGTCTAGTGATGAATTTGTTAATACTACTCCTGTTAATCCCCCTATTGTAAATAAGAAAATAAATCCTAATGCTCATAATGTTGATAGAGAGTAATTAATTTGTGTTCTATGTAGTGTTGCAATTCATCTAAATACCTTAATTGCTGTTGGTACAGCGATAATTATTGTAGCTGCAGTAAAATATGCTCGAGTATCAACATCTATTCCTACAGTAAATATATGATGTGCTCATACAATAAATCCTAGGAACCCAATTGCTATTATTGCATAAATTATTCCAAGAACTCCAAATGTTTCTTTTTTACCTCTTTCTTGAGTTACAATATGTGAAATTATTCCAAATCCCGGTAGAATTAGAATATATACTTCTGGGTGTCCAAAGAATCAGAATAGGTGTTGATATAAGATTGGGTCTCCACCACCAGATGGGTCAAAAAATGAGGTATTTAAATTTCGATCTGTTAATAGCATTGTAATTGCTCCTGCTAGAACTGGTAGTGATAATAATAGTAGAACTGCAGTGATTACTACTGACCATACGAATAATGGTACTCGTTCTATGGATATTCCTATAGTTCGTATATTAATTACTGTTGTAATAAAATTTACTGCCCCTAGAATAGAGGATACTCCTGCTAAATGTAATGAAAAAATTGATAAATCTACAGAGGCTCCGGCATGTGCAATTCCTGCAGATAGGGGAGGATATACTGTTCAACCAGTTCCTGCACCACTCTCTACAATTCTTCCTGATAATAGTAGAGTTAATGATGGAGGTAGTAATCAAAATCTTATATTATTTAATCGTGGGAAGGCTATGTCTGGGGCTCCAATTATTAAAGGTACTAGTCAGTTTCCAAATCCCCCAATTATAATAGGTATTACTATGAAAAAAATTATAATAAATGCGTGTGCAGTTACAATCACATTGTAGATCTGATCATCTCCAATTAAACTTCCTAGTTGGCCTAATTCTATACGGATTAAGATACTTAATGATGTTCCAACTATTCCTGATCATACTCCGAAAATTAAATATATTGTACCAATATCTTTATGGTTAGTAGAAAATAATCATCGTTGCAAGAATGAGATGACTGAAGTTATAGGTGATAAACTGTAAATTTATGTATGAGTTTAAAACTCTCTCATTAAATTTTGGCTTTATAGTTAAGAATAATAATTTTGAACTGCAATTTCAGGGTGATACATATATGTATTAAGGCCTAAAAGAGTACCCCTTATTTATGACTTTGAAGGTCATTAGTTTAAAATTAACTTAAGACCTTATAAAGATTTTATAGAGATATGTAAATTGGCTGGATTATAGGTAGTCCACATACTGAGAGAAAAATTGTAACTACTGATAATACTTGTTCTTTTAAGTTTAAGTAATGATATTCCATATATTAGTTTTATAATTTATTAAAATTGATGTAAGTGAGGTTCGTAAGTAATAATATAAGGTTAGCAACGATATGCTAATTAGGATTATAATTATAATTAATTGCTTAAAGTTGGTTGTTTGGATAATGACTATCCATTTTGGTAAAAACCCTAGTAGAGGTGGTAGTCCACCAAGAGATAATATTGATATGAATAAAGATATTTTTTTAATGGGTGGAAGTTTTAATATAAACAGTTGATGGACGTAGTATGTTTTGTTTATTGAAAATAACATAATGGTAGAGGTAGTTATAAGGATGTATAGTAAGCCGTAAATATGTTAACCAGGTATTATCTTCTGATGTTATTCTTAGAATAATTCATGATATGTGGTTAATTGATGAAAAGGCTATAATTTTTCGTAACGAGGTTTGATTTAATCCTCCAATTGCTCCAATAATTGCTGATGTTCTAATTGTTAAAATTAAAATTATGTTTAAATTGTCAATTACATAACTAAGCAATGTTGATGGAGCAATTTTTTGAATAGTTGTTATTACTAGGCAGTTAATTCATGTTATTCCTTCTATAACTTCTGGTATTCAAATGTGAAATGGAGCAGCTCCTATTTTTATTAATAAAGCTATGGTTAAAAGCTGGATCTGTATATTGAAGTTTGCAGCATTAATTATAATTAATGCTGCAGCCAAAATTATTGATGATGCTAATGCTTGAATTAGGAAGTATTTAAGTCATGCTTCTGTATTTCGTTGATTATTTGGTGTAGAAATTAATGGGATAAAAGATATTAGATTAATTTCTAAGCCTATTCAGGCTGCATATCATGAGGTGGAAGAAATAGAAAGGAGGGTTCCTATTGTGAGGGTCAATAGGAATATTATTTTCTTGGGGGTTGTGAGCATTGAAAAGGGAAGGATTAATTATAGACCTTCATATGTGGGGTATGAGCCCTCTAGCTTAATTAGCTTCCCTTTTTATTATATTTTGGTGTATGATGCACTATGGGGTTTGATACCATTGGAGAAAGTTTAATTCTTTCAATTATAAAAATTCATTTTTGTTACAAATAAATTAATAAGAACATGTTAAATTTCATGTATACTTTACCCTATCATGGTAATCCTTTTTCAGACATCTTATTTATATATAAGTTATAATAGTGGGTTAATAATACTATTTATTAGACTTTTATTGTTATGATCAATAAGTAGAACCTATTTATTAAATAATATAAAATACTTCAGAATCCTTTTTAATTTTATCCAATTTTTTTTAAGTTTTTGTAGTCTAACTTAAAGTAATTGACTTAATTAACATGTCATTTTAATACTTATTGAGTCTAGAGAAAAAAGAAGTTAATATATCTATATAGAACACAATTTTGAGGGGAAAAAAAATTGTGTTCTATATAGTATGGGAAAGTGAGTAAAAATAAAAAGGGAGGAAATTTTCGTGAGATAATTTCTAATTATAATTTAATTTAATATAATACATACTATATAATAATAAAGAACCTCTCTTTATATTTTAGAACTAAAGTTTTATTCTAGCTTAAAATTCCCTAGTTAAATTTTACATATGTATTTATTAAAGAGAGGGAAAATTTCCGCCAATTTTTTATGGGTTGAGACGGTGTATTTGAATTTAGTTCGCAGTGTGTGGTTTTGTTTAATTTTAATGTAAATTAGATTACAGGATTTTAAATTTTAATATTTATTTTGTCCGGCTAAATTCGTGCCAGCTGCCGCGGTTAGACGTGGGGACATAAGTGGAGAGTTGTTGGCTTAATTGCTGTAATAATTGATTTTTGGTTGTTTATATTTTATTTATTAGGTGAAATTTTTAATATAATTTGTTCTTTATTTTTATTAATTCTATAAAGGTGATATGTTAAACTAGGATTAGATACCCTATTATTATCATTGTAAATTTGGTTTGAGTAGTATTAGTTATGATCTTGAAACTCAAAGAATTTGGCGGTGCTTTATTCTATTTAGAGGAACCTGTCCCGTAATCGATATTCCGCGTTTTATTTGACCTATTATTGTAAAGTATCAGTTTGTATACCACCGTAATTTGAATATTTAAATATATATATTCTTTTTTTCTGTTGAAATATATTTCAGGTCAAGGTGCAGCTTATTAGTGGGTGGAGATGGGTTACATTATGTTGATTTGGATAATATATTGAAATTATATTTGAAATTGGATTTAATTGTAATTTTGTTTTAGAATAACATTTTGGTTTATTAGCTCTAGGGCATGCACACATCGCCCGTCGCTTTCATTTATATAGGTGAGATAAGTCGTAACATAGTAGGTGTACCGGAAGGTGTACCTAGTTTGAATATAATATCAAAATATTTCTGTTAGTTAGAATATTCATTTACATTGAGTAGTTAGTCGTGCAATTCGACATATTTTGATAGAAATTTTATTGCTATTTGAATTTAGTTTATAAGTTGATTTTATATGAAAAGTAATTTTATTGGGGTTGGTTATATACTTAGTGTATATGAATTAGTTTGTTATAGGTTATTAGTACAGTGTTGGGATTTATTAAATATATGAAATATTGATTTTTATTATAGGAGATGTCAATAATCGTACCTTTTGTATCAGGGAGGATTAAATTTTAATTGAATATTCTATTTTCTCGAAGGGTGAGGAGCTAGTAGACTAATTTTAAGGTAAAAGTGTTATATTTTTCTGTTAAAATTGTTATTTGTAATAAAATGTTATTCGACTTACCTTAAGGTACACCTTATTAGGGAATTATATTTAATATAGCTTTGCATTTTAATATTTTTTATATTAATATATATATATTATAATATTAATGTTTAGTTATGACTAGGGGGATGTGCTTCTGGTTAATATGTTGGTTATAACTTTATATTAAACTATTATATTTATTGGTTTGGAGATTGCTAATTTTTGTAATTTTGTTATAATTTATTTGAAATTTTATTAAAAATTTAGTTTGGTTTTACTTGCTTACTTAATTATATGTTTTAATTGGTTTTATTTTGAAATTATGATTCTATTAGTATATTTACTTAATTAATTAAAGGAATTAGGCAAAATTTATTCTCGCCTGTTTATCAAAAACATCTTTTCATGATTTTTTATATGAAGTATAACCTGCCCAATGACATTTGTTTAATGGCCGCGGTATTTTGACCGTGCGAAGGTAGCATAATCATTAGTCTTTTAATTGGGGGCTAGAATGAATGGTTGGACGAGGAATAGACTGTCTTTAGTTAATTAATATATAATTTTACTTTAGAGTGAAAAGGCTTTATTTTTTTAAGGGGACGATAAGACCCTACAGATCTTTATATTATTTTAATGATGTTTTGATTAGTAATATAATTATATATATTATTAAATAGTATTTTGTTGGGGTGATGGGAAGATAATAATTAGCTCTTTTTTATTTAATATTCAATAATTTTTGTTATTTGGATCCATTTTTAGTGATTTAAAGAATAAGTTACCTTAGGGATAACAGCGTAATCTTTCTTGAGAGATCATATCGACAGGAGGGGTTGCGACCTCGATGTTGGATTAAGATATCATTTGGGGGTAGCATTTCAAATTTGATGGTCTGTTCGAGCTTTAATTTCTTACATGATCTGAGTTCAAACCGGCGTGAGCCAGGTTGGTTTCTATCTCTTAATATTAAAAGTGTTTCAGTACGAAAGGACCAAATACTTATATTATATATATAATATTGATTAATAATAATTACTATTATGGCAGAGAAGTGCATTGAATTTAGAATTCAATAATGAAGATAAATTTCTTTTTATAGTAGATGATATCAGATTTATTTATTGGAGTTATTTCTTTTATTATTTTAGTTGTATGTGTTTTAATTAGAGTTGCTTTTTTTACTTTATTTGAGCGCAGGGTTTTAGGTTATATTCAAATTCGTAAGGGGCCTAATCGGGTTGGGATTTGTGGTATTTTTCAGCCTTTTGCTGATGCAGTTAAATTATTTACTAAGGAGCAAACATTACCTACTTTGAGAAACTATTATCCATATTATATATCTCCAGTTTTTAGTTTATTTTTATCTTTGGTTGTTTTTCCATATCACACCTTATTATTTAATTTTTATTTGGGGGTATTTTTCTTTTTATGTTGTATGAGAATAGGAGTGTATAGAGTAATATCTGCTGGGTGGGCATCTAATTCTAATTATGCGTTACTTGGGGGTCTTCGAGCCGTTGCTCAAACTATTTCTTATGAGGTTAGATTAGTATTAATTTTACTATCTTTTATTTTTTTAATTGGTGGCTATAATTTACTTTATTTAATGTTTTTCAGGATTATTTATGGTTTATCTTTATTGCTTTACCGTTGGCGTTAGCCTGATTGAGTTCTTGTTTAGCTGAAACTAACCGGACTCCTTTTGATTTTGCTGAGGAGGAATCTGAACTTGTTTCTGGGTTTAATGTTGAGTATAGCGCTGGTGGATTTGCTTTAATTTTTATATCTGAATATGCTAGTATTTTATTTATAAGTGTTTTATTTAGAATTTTATTGTTGGGGGGATACCACTTTTCTTATTTTTTTTTACTTAAGGGTTATTTTTTTAGGATTTATTTATATTTGAATTCGAGGGACACTACCACGATTTCGTTATGATAAACTTATATATTTAGCTTGAAAAAGTTTTCTTCCGGTTTCTTTAAATTATTTTTTTTTTGTTGGTTTTAGGGGGTTGATTGTATCAATTTATATTTAGTTGCATAATAATTAGAATGTGAAGACTTCTAGAATATTTATATTCTATTTTATGTTTTCGAGACATACACTTAAAGTTTCAGTCAAGAAGTCATTTTTTTAAGATTTTATCTCATAGTAGTAGGGTTGCTGGGGATATAATGAAATATATAAAATATATAATTGTTAATACTTGCCCAGTAGTAATGTATGGAGTTTCTACGGGTCGGGCTCCAATTCAGGTTAATAAAATAAAGGTTGCAAATATTAATCAAAATAATACTTGATTTAATGGATAAAATTGTAGTCCACGAAAATTTCTTTTATGGTGTATTGGTATAATAAATAAAATTATAATAGATAATACTAGTGCTACTACTCCTCCAAGCTTATTTGGGATTGATCGTAGAATGGCGTATGCAAACAGAAAGTATCACTCTGGTTGAATGTGTACTGGGGTTACTAGTGGATTTGCAGGGGTAAAGTTTTCAGGGTCTCGTAGGGTTGTTGGAAATATTAATGAGAGTTGTATTAGTCTTAAAATTATAAGTATAAACCCTAATATATCTTTTATTGAGAAGTATGGGTGGAATGGAATTTTATCCATGTTGCTATTAATAGATAGTGGATTATTAGACCCAGTTTGATGCAAGAAAAGTAGATGAATTATGGATATTGCTATTAAAATAAATGGTAATAAAAAAATGAAAGGCGAAGAATCGAGTTAGTGTAGCACTATCTACTGCAAATCCCCCCCAAATTCATTGGACTAACGTAGTCCCTAAATATGGAATTGCCGAGAGTAAATTAGTAATTACTGTCGCACCTCAAAATGATATTTGCCCTCATGGTAATACATATCCAACAAATGCTGTTGCTATTGTTGCTAATATAATTATAACCCCAATAGATCATGAGTGAAAATATAAGTAGGATCCATAATATATTCCTCGTCCAACATGTATATATATACAAATAAAAAATATGGAGGCGCCATTAGCATGAATAGTTCGTAGTATTCACCCATAATTCACATCTCGGCAGATGTGTATTACTCTAGAAAAGGCTAAATCTGTTCTTGAAATATAATGTATTGCTAAAAAAAGACCTGTTAAGATTTGGATTGAAAGACATATTCCTATGAGTGAGCCAAAATTTCATCAATAGGAAATATTTAGTGGGGCTGGCAAGTCTACTAATGCATTATTTGCTAATTTGAGTAGAGGGTGATAAATCCGTGCTGGTTTTGTCATTTGTAATTATTTAATTATTTTTAGAGGCCCATGTGAAAGTCTAGTAATTTTTACAATTGCAATTAATGTAATAAATAGATATACTACTGTTATAGTAGTTATTATTATAATGGATTCATTGTATAATTTTATTCCTGGTAAGGGTGGTGTACTTCTTCAGGTTGTATAAGTATCTATATTTTGTAGTATTGAGGGGGTTAATAATGGGTCTATTATTATTAATATAAATAAACATAATAATATTAAACTTACACTCATAATTATTATTTTTGTTCTTATTTTAAATATTTCATTTGGTGTAAGTCTTGTTGTATAAATAAATGGAACTAATATTCCTCCTAAAAATACTAGAAATAATACATAGGAAAGTCATGTGGATTTTAAAAATGTGGATATTGTTAGGCATGCAGTAATAGTTTGTATAATTAGTGTGATCCCCACAGATAGTGGATGTTTTATATATAATATTATTAGTGCTAATATTAATATAACAGTAATTAGTATTAATTGTATTTTAATATCAAGGGGTAGTTTAATAAAAATATTGGCTTTGGGAGCTAATGATGATGTAATTATATCTTCCTTGATGTTTTTAGAATTATTAATTCATTAATGATTTACAAGACCATTGTTTTTATTAAACTATAAAAACTTATGTTAAGAGTATTATTTATATTATTTATTTTATTTACTAGATTTTTATGCTTTATTTCTCAACGTAGGCACTTATTAGTAACTCTATTAAGACTTGAATTTATTGTGTTATCCTTATATTTATATATAACTTAATATTTTATTAATAATCAGGAAGAAGCTTATTTTTGTTTATTATTTATTTCGTTTTGTGTATGTGAGGGGGCTCTTGGTCTATCTGTTATAGTATCAGTTACACGTACTCATGGTAATGATTATTTTAATTCTTTTGTATTATTGAAATGTTAAAATATATTTTTTATTTTATATTTTTAATCCTTTTGAGATTTAATAGTTCTTTATGAATGGTGGTTCAAATTTCTATTATTTTTGGTTGTTTTTTGTTTTTATTAATAGTATGATTTGGTATCGGAGTATGGGGGGCTGGTTATTTTATTGGCTTAGATGTGATGTCTTACTCTTTAATTTTGCTTAGCATTTGAATTATTTTTTTAATAATAGTGGCTAGAAATAGTATTATATCTATTTATTTTTATCCTTGTAGATTTATATTTTTGTTAATTATTTTATTATTATTGTTAATATTAACTTTTATAAGAATAATTTTTTTTTTATTTTATTTGTTTTTTGAGGGATCATTAGTACCTACTTTATTTTTAATTTTAGGGTGAGGGTATCAGCCAGAACGAGTACAAGCGGGGGTATATTTACTTTTTTATACATTACTTGCTTCTTTACCTCTTTTGGTTGGTATTTTTATGTTAAATTATAAGGTGGGGGGTTTATATATATATATATTTAGTTATATTAATATTGATATATTAGAATGGTGTTTGCCTTTTTAGTAAAAATACCTATATTTTTGGTTCATTTGTGATTACCTAGGGCTCATGTTGAGGCTCCAGTTAGTGGGTCTATGATTTTGGCTGGGATTTTATTAAAGCTCGGAGGGTATGGGATTTTGCGAATTATTTCTTGTATTGAGAGATTAGCTGTTAAATATAATATTTTTTGATTTGGTATTAGCATTGTTGGAATTTGAATAATTAGTCTTGTTTGTATACGTCAAATTGATTTAAAGGCTTTGGTTGCATATTCATCTGTAGCACATATAGGTCTTGTTTTGATGGGGATTATAACTATAGGGGCATGTAGTCTTACTTTAATAGTAGCACATGGTCTTTGTTCTTCTGGAATATTTTGTCTAGTAAATATTACTTATGAACGATTAGGTAGTCGTAGTATATTAATTAATAGGGGGATAATTAGTTATATTCCTAGATTATCTTTATGATGATTTATATTGAGAATTACTAATATAGCTGCCCCCCTTCTATTAATCTGTTGGGTGAAATTAGTCTATTAAATAGAATTATTGGGTGATCCTACTTTAGTTTTGTAGGTGTTGCATTACTCTCCTTTTTAAGTGCTGGTTATACTTTATATTTATATTCTTACACTCAACATGGAATATACTACACTGGTGTATTTTCTTGCTGAAGAAGTAACATTCGTGAATATTTATTATTATTTTGTCATTTATTTCCATTAAATTTTTTAATTGTTTTTTGTTCTCCAATATTTCATTGAATTTAAATTATTTAAGTAGTTTAAGTAGAATAGTAAGTTGTGGACTTACTGGTAGCTAAAAAGTTCTTAGATCAATGGTTTTTAATTTTTTTATTACAAGTATAGTATCAATTATTTTATTAATTAGTAGAATAATTTTATTATTATTAGGGATAATATTTTTAATTAGGGATATTACAATTTTTATTGAGTGAAATATTGTTAATTTGAATAGTTCTAGTATTATCATAACAATATTATTTGATTGAATATCTTTAATTTTTATAGGATTAGTTATATATATCTCTTCTATGGTTATTAATTATAGAGGTTCTTATATAGAAGGGGATTATAATATAAATCGATTTATTATTTTAGTTTTATTATTTGTCGGGTCTATAATGTTTTTAATTATTTCTCCTAATATTATTAGAATTATTTTAGGATGGGATGGTCTAGGACTAGTTTCTTACTGCCTAGTAATTTATTATCAGAATGTTCTTTCCTATTCTGCTGGAATATTAACTGCTTTGTCTAACCGAATTGGTGATGTATTTATTTTATTATCTATTGCTTGAATATTAAATTATGGTAGCTGAAATTATATCTATTATTTATGATTAGTTTCTGACTTTCATAAAATATTAATTACTAGATTTATTATTATTGCTGGGATAACAAAGAGTGCACAAATTCCATTTTCTGCATGATTGCCGGCAGCTATGGCTGCACCCACCCCAGTTTCTGCATTAGTTCATTCTTCTACTTTGGTTACTGCTGGAGTTTATTTATTAATTCGTTTTGGAGATATACTGATATATATACTGTTTTTGGTAGGATACTCTTATTACTGTCAGGGTTAACTATATTTATAGCTGGGGTTGGTGCTAATTTTGAATATGATTTGAGGAAAATTATTGCTTTATCTACATTAAGACAACTTGGGTTAATAATGTTAACATTATCTGTGGGGTTAAAGGAGTTATCATTTTTCCATTTATTGACACATGCTATATTTAAGTCTTTATTGTTTTAGTTATTCATGTAATAGGGGATGTTCAGGATATTCGTTGTATGGGGGGTCTAATTAATAAAATACCAATAACTATTTCTTGTATAATAATTTCTAGTCTTGCCTTATGTGGAATACCGTTTTTGGCTGGGTTTTATTCTAAGGATTTAATTTTGGAAATATTAAGTATATCTTCTTTTAATTTAGTAATATTTGTTTTATTATGAGTTTCTACGGGTATAACTATAGCCTATAGTTTTCGATTAAATTATTATTTAGTTGGTAAATCTTATAGAGGTATATCATTTCAATTCTTTTCAGATGATGGGGGATGAGGCATATTTAAAGGTATGTTAGGCCTATTATTCTTATCTATTGTAGGTGGTTCTGGGTTAATGTGATTAATATTTCCTTCTGTTTTTGTTATTATTATCCCACTTAGCTTGAAAATAGGGGCAATTATATGTATTTTATTGGGAGGGTGAATTGGGTATAATATTACATCGTTCTTGTTCGAAATTTATCCATTTTTTAATAATAAAATAATATATTATTTATTAGGGGGGATATGATTTTTACCTTATTTATCCTCTGGTGGATTAATTGGTAGTTCATTTATTACTGGAGGTCTATATATTAAGGCTGTTGATTATGGATGAAGTGAACTTATGGGGGGACAGGGAGTCTATAAATATATAAGGAGTGGTTCTTTAAATATCCAATTAATACATTCTCCTGCAGTGATTACTACTGACCATACGAATAATGGTACTCGTTCTATGGATATTCCTATAGTTCGTATATTAATTACTGTTGTAATAAAATTTACTGCCCCTAGAATAGAGGATACTCCTGCTAAATGTAATGAAAAAATTGATAAATCTACAGAGGCTCCGGCATGTGCAATTCCTGCAGATAGGGGAGGATATACTGTTCAACCAGTTCCTGCACCACTCTCTACAATTCTTCCTGATAATAGTAGAGTTAATGATGGAGGTAGTAATCAAAATCTTATATTATTTAATCGTGGGAAGGCTATGTCTGGGGCTCCAATTATTAAAGGTACTAGTCAGTTTCCAAATCCCCCAATTATAATAGGTATTACTATGAAAAAAATTATAATAAATGCGTGTGCAGTTACAATCACATTGTAGATCTGATCATCTCCAATTAAACTTCCTAGTTGGCCTAATTCTATACGGATTAAGATACTTAATGATGTTCCAACTATTCCTGATCATACTCCGAAAATTAAATATATTGTACCAATATCTTTATGGTTAGTAGAAAATAATCATCGTTGCAAGAATGAGATGACTGAAGTTATAGGTGATAAACTGTAAATTTATGTATGAGTTTAAAACTCTCTCATTAAATTTTGGCTTTATAGTTAAGAATAATAATTTTGAACTGCAATTTCAGGGTGATACATATATGTATTAAGGCCTAAAAGAGTACCCCTTATTTATGACTTTGAAGGTCATTAGTTTAAAATTAACTTAAGACCTTATAAAGATTTTATAGAGATATGTAAATTGGTTGGATTATAGGTAGTCCACATACTGAGAGAAAAATTGTAACTACTGATAATACTTGTTCTTTTAAGTTTAATGGCTTGTTGTTAATGATATTCCATATATTAGTTTTATAATTTATTAAAATTGATGTAAGTGAGGTTCGTAAGTAATAATATAAGGTTAGCAACGATATGCTAATTAGGATTATAATTATAATTAATTGCTTAAAGTTGGTTGTTTGGATAATGACTATCCATTTTGGTAAAAACCCTAGTAGAGGTGGTAGTCCACCAAGAGATAATATTGATATGAATAAAGATATTTTTTTAATGGGCGGAAGTTTTAATATAAACAGTTGATGGACGTAGTATGTTTTGTTTATTGAAAATAACATAATGGTAGAGGTAGTTATAAGGATGTATAGTAGTAAATATGTTAACCAGGTATTATCTTCTGATGTTATTCTTAGAATAATTCATGATATGTGGTTAATTGATGATAAGGCTATAATTTTTCGTAACGAGGTTTGATTTAATCCTCCAATTGCTCCAATAATTGCTGATGTTCTAATTGTTAAAATTAAAATTATGTTTAAATTGTCAATTACATAACTAAGCAATGTTGATGGAGCAATTTTTTGAATAGTTGTTATTACTAGGCAGTTAATTCATGTTATTCCTTCTATAACTTCTGGTATTCAAATGTGAAATGGAGCAGCTCCTATTTTTATTAATAAAGCTATGGTTAAAAGCTGGATCTGTATATTGAAGTTTGCAGCATTAATTATAATTAATGCTGCAGCCAAAATTATTGATGATGCTAATGCTTGAATTAGGAAGTATTTAAGTCATGCTTCTGTATTTCGTTGATTATTTGGTGTAGAAATTAATGCGATAAAAGATATTAGATTAATTTCTAAGCCTATTCAGGCTGCATATCATGAGGTGGAAGAAATAGAAAGGAGGGTTCCTATTGTGAGGGTCAATAGGAATATTATTTTCTTGGGGGTTGTGAGCATTGAAAAGGGAAGGATTAATTATAGACCTTCATATGTGGGGTCTGAGCCCTCTAGCTTAATTAGCTTCCCTTTTTATTATATTTTGGTGTATGATGCACTATGGGGTTTGATACCATTGGAGAAAGTTTAATTCTTTCAATTATAAAAATTCATTTTTGTTACAAATAAATTAATAAGAACATGTTAAATTTCATGTATACTTTACCCTATCATGGTAATCCTTTTTCAGACATCTTATTTATATATAAGTTATAATAGTGGGTTAATAATACTATTTATTAGACTTTTATTGTTATGATCAATAAGTAGAACCTATTTATTAAATAATATAAAATACTTCAGAATCCTTTTTAATTTTATCCAATTTTTTTTAAGTTTTTGTAGTCTAACTTAAAGTAATTGACTTAATTAACATGTCATTTTAATACTTATTGAGTCTAGAGAAAAAAGAAGTTAATATATCTATATAGAACACAATTTTGAGGGGAAAAAAAATTGTGTTCTATATAGTATGGGAAAGTGAGTAAAAATAAAAAGGGAGGAAATTTTCGTGAGATAATTTCTAATTATAATTTAATTTAATATAATACATACTATATAATAATAAAGAACCTCTCTTTATATTTTAGAACTAAAGTTTTATTCTAGCTTAAAATTCCCTAGTTAAATTTTACATATGTATTTATTAAAGAGAGGGAAAATTTCCGCCAATTTTTTATGGGTTGAGACGGTGTATTTGAATTTAGTTCGCAGTGTGTGGTTTTGTTTAATTTTAATGTAAATTAGATTACAGGATTTTAAATTTTAATATTTATTTTGTCCGGCTAAATTCGTGCCAGCTGCCGCGGTTAGACGTGGGGACATAAGTGGAGAGTTGTTGGCTTAATTGCTGTAATAATTGATTTTTGGTTGTTTATATTTTATTTATTAGGTGAAATTTTTAATATAATTTGTTCTTTATTTTTATTAATTCTATAAAGGTGATATGTTAAACTAGGATTAGATACCCTATTATTATCATTGTAAATTTGGTTTGAGTAGTATTAGTTATGATCTTGAAACTCAAAGAATTTGGCGGTGCTTTATTCTATTTAGAGGAACCTGTCCCGTAATCGATATTCCGCGTTTTATTTGACCTATTATTGTAAAGTATCAGTTTGTATACCACCGTAATTTGAATATTTAAATATATATATTCTTTTTTTCTGTTGAAATATATTTCAGGTCAAGGTGCAGCTTATTAGTGGGTGGAGATGGGTTACATTATGTTGATTTGGATAATATATTGAAATTATATTTGAAATTGGATTTAATTGTAATTTTGTTTTAGAATAACATTTTGGTTTATTAGCTCTAGGGCATGCACACATCGCCCGTCGCTCTCATTTATATAGGTGAGATAAGTCGTAACATAGTAGGTGTACCGGAAGGTGTACCTAGTTTTAATATAATATCAAAATATTTCTGTTAGTTAGAATATTCATTTACATTGAGTAGTTAGTCGTGCAATTCGACATATTTTGATAGAAATTTTATTACTATTTGAATTTAGTTTATAAGTTGATTTTATATGAAAAGTAATTTTATTGGGGTTGGTTATATACTTAGTGTATATGAATTAGTTTGTTATAGGTTATTAGTACAGTGTTGGGATTTATTAAATATATGAAATATTGATTTTTATTATAGGAGATGTCAATAATCGTACCTTTTGTATCAGGGAGGATTAAATTTTAATTGAATATTCTATTCTCTCGAAGGGTGAGGAGCTAGTAGACTAATTTTAAGGTAAAAGTGTTATATTTTTCTGTTAAAATTGTTATTTGTAATAAAATGTTATTCGAATTACCTTATATCTAGTTATTAGGGAATTATATTTAATATAGCTTTGCATTTTAATATTTTTTATATTAATATATATATATTATAATATTAATGTTTAGTTATGACTAGGGGGATGTGCTTCTGGTTAATATGTTGGTTATAACTTTATATTAAACTATTATATTTATTGGTTTGGAGATTGCTAATTTTTGTAATTTTGTTATAATTTATTTGAAATTTTATTAAAAATTTAGTTTGGTTTTACTTGCTTACTTAATTATATGTTTTAATTGGTTTTATTTTGAAATTATGATTCTATTAGTATATTTACTTAATTAATTAAAGGAATTAGGCAAAATTTATTCTCGCCTGTTTATCAAAAACATCTTTTCATGATTTTTTATATGAAGTATAACCTGCCCAATGACATTTGTTTAATGGCCGCGGTATTTTGACCGTGCGAAGGTAGCATAATCATTAGTCTTTTAATTGGGGGCTAGAATGAATGGTTGGACGAGGAATAGACTGTCTTTAGTTAATTAATATATAATTTTACTTTAGAGTGAAAAGGCTTTATTTTTTTAAGGGGACGATAAGACCCTATAGATCTTTATATTATTTTAATGATGTTTTGATTAGTAATATAATTATATATATTATTAAATAGTATTTTGTTGGGGTGATGGGAAGATAATAATTAGCTCTTTTTTATTTAATATTCAATAATTTTTGTTATATGGATCCATTTTTAGTGATTTAAAGAATAAGTTACCTTAGGGATAACAGCGTAATCTTTCTTGAGAGATCATATCGACAGGAGGGGTTGCGACCTCGATGTTGGATTAAGATATCATTTGGGGGTAGCATTTCAAATTTGATGGTCTGTTCTTACATGATCTGAGTTCAAACCGGCGTGAGCCAGGTTGGTTTCTATCTCTTAATATTAAAAGTGTTTCAGTACGAAAGGACCAAATACTTATATTATATATATAATATTGATTAATAATAATTACTATTATGGCAGAGAAGTGCATTGAATTTAGAATTCAATAATGAAGATAAATTTCTTTTTATAGTAGATGATATCAGATTTATTTATTGGAGTTATTTCTTTTATTATTTTAGTTGTATGTGTTTTAATTAGAGTTGCTTTTTTTACTTTATTTGAGCGCAGGGTTTTAGGTTATATTCAAATTCGTAAGGGGCCTAATCGGGTTGGGATTTGTGGTATTTTTCAGCCTTTTGCTGATGCAGTTAAATTATTTACTAAGGAGCAAACATTACCTACTTTGAGAAACTATTATCCATATTATATATCTCCAGTTTTTAGTTTATTTTTGTCTTTGGTTGTTTTTCCATATCACACCTTATTATTTAATTTTTATTTGGGGGTATTTTTCTTTTTATGTTGTATGAGAATAGGAGTTTATAGAGTAATATCTGCTGGGTGGGCATCTAATTCTAATTATGCGTTACTTGGGGGTCTTCGAGCCGTTGCTCAAACTATTTCTTATGAGGTTAGATTAGTATTAATTTTACTATCTTTTATTTTTTTAATTGGTGGCTATAATTTACTTTTATTTAATGTTTTTCAGGATTATTTATGGTTTATCTTTATTGCTTTACCGTTGGCGTTAGCCTGATTGAGTTCTTGTTTAGCTGAAACTAACCGGACTCCTTTTGATTTTGCTGAGGGGGAATCTGAACTTGTTTCTGGGTTTAATGTTGAGTATAGCGCTGGTGGATTTGCTTTAATTTTTATATCTGAATATGCTAGTATTTTATTTATAAGTGTTTTATTTAGAATTTTATTGTTGGGGGGATACCACTTTTCTTATTTTTTTTACTTAAGGGTTATTTTTTTAGGATTTATTTATATTTGAATTCGAGGGACACTACCACGATTTCGTTATGATAAACTTATATATTTAGCTTGAAAAAGTTTTCTTCCGGTTTCTTTAAATTATTATTTTTTTTGTTGGTTTTAGGGGGTTGATTGTATCAATTTATATTTAGTTGCATAATAATTAGAATGTGAAGACTTCTAGAATATTTATATTCTATTTTATGTTTTCAAGACATACACTTAAAGTTTCAGTCAAGAAGTCATTTTTTTAAGATTTTATCTCATAGTAGTAGGGTTGCTGGGGATATAATGAAATATATAAAATATATAATTGTTAATACTTGCCCAGTAGTAATGTATGGAGTTTCTACGGGTCGGGCTCCAATTCAGGTTAATAAAATAAAGGTTGCAAATATTAATCAAAATAATACTTGATTTAATGGATAAAATTGTAGTCCACGAAAATTTCTTTTATGGTGTATTGGTATAATAAATAAAATTATAATAGATAAAACTAGTGCTACTACTCCTCCAAGCTTATTTGGGATTGATCGTAGAATGGCGTATGCAAACAGAAAGTATCACTCTGGTTGAATGTGTACTGGGGTTACTAGTGGATTTGCAGGGGTAAAGTTTTCAGGGTCTCCTAGGGTTGTTGGAAATATTAATGAGAGTTGTATTAGTCTTAAAATTATAAGTATAAACCCTAATATATCTTTTATTGAGAAGTATGGGTGGAATGGAATTTTATCCATGTTGCTATTAATAGATAGTGGATTATTAGACCCAGTTTGATGCAAGAAAAGTAGATGAATTATGGATATTGCTATTAAAATAAATGGTAATAAAAAATGAAAGGCGAAGAATCGAGTTAGTGTAGCACTATCTACTGCAAATCCCCCCCAAATTCATTGGACTAACGTAGTCCCTAAATATGGAATTGCCGAGAGTAAATTAGTAATTACTGTGGCACCTCAAAATGATATTTGCCCTCATGGTAATACATATCCAACAAATGCTGTTGCTATTGTTGCTAATATAATTATAACCCCAATAGATCATGAGTGAAAATATAAGTAGGATCCATAATATATTCCTCGTCCAACATGTATATATATACAAATAAAAAATATGGAGGCGCCATTAGCATGAATAGTTCGTAGTATTCACCCATAATTCACATCTCGGCAGATGTGTATTACTCTAGAAAAGGCTAAATCTGTTCTTGAAATATAATGTATTGCTAAAAAAAGACCTGTTAAGATTTGGATTGAAAGACATATTCCTATGAGTGAGCCAAAATTTCATCAATAGGAAATATTTAGTGGGGCTGGCAAGTCTACTAATGCATTATTTGCTAATTTGAGTAGAGGGTGATAAATCCGTGCTGGTTTTGTCATTTGTAATTATTTAATTATTTTTAGAGGCCCATGTGAAAGTCTAGTAATTTTTACAATTGCAATTAATGTAATAAATAGATATACTACTGTTATAGTAGTTATTATTATAATGGATTCATTGTATAATTTTATTCCTGGTAAGGGTGGTGTACTTCTTCAGGTTGTATAAGTATCTATATTTTGTAGTATTGAGGGGGTTAATAATGGGTCTATTATTATTAATTTAAATAAACATAATAATATTAAAGTTACACTCATAATTATTATTTTTTATCTTATTTTAAATATTTCATTTGGTGTAAGTCTTGTTGTATAAATAAATAGAACTAATATTCCTCCTAAAAATACTAGAAATAATACATAGGAAAGTCATGTGGATTTTAAAAATGTGGATATTGTTAGGCATGCAGTAATAGTTTGTATAATTAGTGTGATCCCCATAGATAGTGGATGTTTTATATATAATATTATTAGTGCTAATATTAATATAACAGTAATTAGTATTAATTGTATTTTAATATCAAGGGGTAGTTTAATAAAAATATTGGCTTTGGGAGCTAATGATGATGTAATTATATCTTCCTTGATGATTTTAGAATTATTAATTCATTAATGATTTACAAGACCATTGTTTTTATTAAACTATAAAAACTTATGTTAAGAGTATTATTTATATTATTTATTTTATTTACTAGATTTTTATGCTTTATTTCTCAACGTAGGCACTTATTAGTAACTCTATTAAGACTTGAATTTATTGTGTTATCCTTATATTTATATATAACTTATTATTTTATTAATAATCAGGAAGAAGCTTATTTTTGTTTATTATTTATTTCGTTTTGTGTATGTGAGGGGGCTCTTGGTCTATCTGTTATAGTATCAGTTACACGTACTCATGGTAATGATTATTTTAATTCTTTTGTATTATTGAAATGTTAAAATATATTTTTTATTTTATATTTTTAATCCTTTTGAGATTTAATAGTTCTTTATGAATGGTGGTTCAAATTTCTATTATTTTTGGTTGTTTTTTGTTTTTATTAATAGTATGATTTGGTATCGGAGTATGGGGGGCTGGTTATTTTATTGGCTTAGATGTGATGTCTTACTCTTTAATTTTGCTTAGCATTTGAATTATTTTTTTAATAATAGTGGCTAGAAATAGTATTATATCTATTTATTTTTATCCTTGTAGATTTATATTTTTGTTAATTATTTTATTATTATTGTTAATATTAACTTTTATAACAATATTTTTTTTTATTTTATTTGTTTTTTGAGGGATCATTAGTACCTACTTTATTTTTAATTTTAGGGTGAGGGTATCAGCCAGAACGAGTACAAGCGGGGGTATATTTACTTTTTATACATTACTTGCTTCTTTACCTCTTTTGGTTGGTATTTTTATGTTAAATTATAAGGTGGGGGGTTTATATATATATATATATATTTAGTTATATTAATATTGATATATTAGAATGGTGTTTGCCTTTTTAGTAAAAATACCTATATTTTTGGTTCATTTGTGATTACCTAGGGCTCATGTTGAGGCTCCAGTTAGTGGGTCTATGATTTTGGCTGGGATTTTATTAAAGCTCGGAGGGTATGGGATTTTGCGAATTATTTCTTGTATTGAGAGATTAACTGTTAAATATAATATTTTTTGATTTGGTATTAGCATTGTTGGAATTTGAATAATTAGTCTTGTTTGTATATGTCAAATTGATTTAAAGGCTTTGGTTGCATATTCATCTGTAGCACATATAGGTCTTGTTTTGATGGGGATTATAACTATAGGGGCATGAGGAATAAATGGTAGTCTTACTTTAATAGTAGCACATGGTCTTTGTTCTTCTGGAATATTTTGTCTAGTAAATATTACTTATGAACGATTAGGTAGTCGTAGTATATTAATTAATAGGGGGATAATTAGTTATATTCCTAGATTATCTTTATGATGATTTATATTGAGAATTACTAATATAGCTGCCCCCCTTCTATTAATCTGTTGGGTGAAATTAGTCTATTAAATAGAATTATTGGGTGATCCTACTTTAGTTTTGTAGGTGTTGCATTACTCTCCTTTTTAAGTGCTGGTTATACTTTATATTTATATTCTTACACTCAACATGGAATATACTACTCTGGTGTATTTTCTTGCTGAAGAAGTAACATTCGTGAATATTTATTATTATTTTGTCATTTATTTCCATTAAATTTTTTAATTGTTTTTTGTTCTCCAATATTTCATTGAATTTAAATTATTTAAGTAGTTTAAGTAGAATAGTAAGTTGTGGACTTACTGGTAGCTAAAAAGTTCTTAGATCAATGGTTTTTAATTTTTTTATTACAAGTATAGTATCAATTATTTTATTAATTAGTAGAATAATTTTATTATTATTAGGGATAATATTTTTAATTAGGGATATTACAATTTTTATTGAGTGAAATATTGTTAATTTGAATAGTTCTAGTATTATCATAAAAATATTATTTGATTGAATATCTTTAATTTTTATAGGATTAGTTATATATATCTCTTCTATGGTTATTAATTATAGAGGTTCTTATATAGAAGGGGATTATAATATAAATCGATTTATTATTTTAGTTTTATTATTTGTCGGGTCTATAATGTTTTTAATTATTTCTCCTAATATTATTAGAATTATTTTAGGATGGGATGGTCTAGGACTAGTTTCTTACTGCCTAGTAATTTATTATCAGAATGTTCGTTCCTATTCTGCTGGAATATTAACTGCTTTGTCTAACCGAATTGGTGATGTATTTATTTTATTATCTATTGCTTGAATATTAAATTATGGTAGCTGAAATTATATCTATTATTTATGATTAGTTTCTGACTTTCATAAAATATTAATTACTAGATTTATTATTATTGCTGGGATAACAAAGAGTGCACAAATTCCATTTTCTGCATGATTGCCGGCAGCTATGGCTGCACCCACCCCAGTTTCTGCATTAGTTCATTCTTCTACTTTGGTTACTGCTGGAGTTTATTTATTAATTCGTTTTGGAGATATACTGATATATATACTGTTTTTGGTAGGATACTCTTATTACTGTCAGGGTTAACTATATTTATAGCTGGGGTTGGTGCTAATTTTGAATATGATTTGAGGAAAATTATTGCTTTATCTACATTAAGACAACTTGGGTTAATAATGTTAACATTATCTGTGGGGTTAAAGGAGTTATCATTTTTCCATTTATTGACACATGCTATATTTAAGTCTTTATTGTTTTTATGTGCCGGTGTAGTTATTCATGTAATAGGGGATGTTCAGGATATTCGTTGTATGGGGGGTCTAATTAATAAAATACCAATAACTATTTCTTGTATAATAATTTCTAGTCTTGCCTTATGTGGAATACCGTTTTTGGCTGTTTTTTATTCTAAGGATTTAATTTTGGAAATATTAAGTATATCTTCTTTTAATTTAGTAATATTTGTTTTATTATGAGTTTCTACGGGTATAACTATAGCCTATAGTTTTCGATTAAATTATTATTTAGTTGGTAAATCTTATAGAGGTATATCATTTCAATTCTTTTCAGATGATGGGGGATGAGGCATATTTAAAGGTATGTTAGGCCTATTATTCTTATCTATTGTAGGTGGTTCTGGGTTAATATGATTAATATTTCCTTCTGTTTTTGTTATTATTATCCCACTTAGTTTGAAAATAGGGGCAATTATATGTATTTTATTGGGAGGGTGAATTGGGTATAATATTACATCTTTCTTGTTCGAAATTTATCCATTTTTTAATAATAAAATAATATATTATTTATTAGGGGGGATATGATTTTTACCTTATTTATCCTCTGGTGGATTAATTGGTAGTTCATTTATTACTGGAGGTCTATATATTAAGGCTGTTGATTATGGATGAAGTGAACTTATGGGGGGACAGGGAGTCTATAAATATATAAGGAGTGGTTCTTTAAATATCCAATTAATACATTCTAATTATTTTAATATTTATTTTATATTTTCATTTTTAATAGTAATTTTATTAATAATTTATATGTGTTTATATAGCTTATAATAAAGCATAATATTGAAGTTATTAGGAAGGATAAAATAATTCTATAGGCATTTCTTGAACTTATTTAAAGTTCAGCTTTATCATGAAAAGATAATGTAATTTTATACTAAAGAAATAGTGTGAGAGTATTAATGGAGTTTCACCACTAAAGATGGAAGTTAGCAGCCCCCACTTAATAATATACCCCTTAACTGAGGAGATAATCCTAATTTTATTATTAACATTAATATGCCGCCTTCCTTTGGCTTCAGTCAAATAAGCAAGGGTAATATATACCAATTTATTCAGGTCGAAGCTGATTGCTTTTGCTTCTTGCTCAATAAAGTAAATTGAACTATTCAATACCTTTTGAATGCAACTCAAATATTATTATTAACTATTACTCTAGCATGCTCATTCTAGTGATCCTTGGGTTCATTCATGATATAAAGCTAAAATCAAGATTAATAGGAATAGGAGTCTAACACATATTCAATATATTAGTTTTGAATTAGAAATAATAACTGTCATTGGTAATAGTAATACAATTTCTACATCAAAAATTAGAAAAATTACTGCAATTAGAAAGAATTTTATAGAGAATGGAATTCGTGCTGAGGATTTTGGGTCAAATCCACACTCAAACGGTGATCTTTTTTCTCGGTCTGTAATTATTTTTTTTGATAGTAATGTGGATAATATTATTACAATTGAGGTAATTATTATAATTAATAATGAGGTACTTATGATTATATTAATTATTTACTTTATTTTATTATAATCTTTTTAATTGGAAGTTAAGCGTACTTTAAATATACTAAGTAAATTATCTACCTCATCAGTAAATTGAAATATAAAGGAATAATCATACTACATCTACGAAATGTCAATATCAGGCTGCTGCTTCAAATCCGAAGTGATGTGTTGGTGAAAAATGGCATAAGATGTGTCGAGCTAAACATACCCCTAGGAATGTTGATCCAATAATAACATGTAACCCATGAAATCCTGTTGCTATAAAGAATGTGGATCCATATACTGCATCAGCGATAGTAAAGGGGGATTCATAATATTCATATGCCTGAAGAATAGTAAAATATATTCCTAATATTAGTGTTAATATAAGGGCTTGCGTTGTATGTGAGTGGTTTTTTTCTAATAACCCATGATGGGCTCATGTTACTGTTACTCCTGAGGCTAGTAAAATTGCTGTATTTAATAAAGGTACTTGTATTGGGTTAAATGGAGTAATTCCCCTTGGTGGTCATAATATCCCCAGTTCAATTGTTGGGGATAATCTTCTATGGAAAAATGCTCAAAAGAAGGATACAAAAAATAATACCTCTGAGATAATAAATAGAATTATGCCCCATCGTAGTCCTATTATAACTTGATTTGTATGTAATCCTTGATATGTTCCCTCTCGTGAAATATCTCGTCATCATTGAATTATTGTAAGAAGTATAGTTGTTATTCCTATTGATAATAGAATTATATTTTGTTGGTGAAATCATCTAATTATCCCTGTTGTTAATATTATTGCTCTAATAGCTCCTGTTGCTGGTCATGGGCTTTGATCTACTAGGTGATATGGGTGGTTTTGGTTTGCTGACATTGGTTATTTTGATTCTCTAGAATAAATAGCAATTAATAAGGCAAATACATAAGATTGGATAAATGCTACGGCTGTTTCTATAATAATTAATATAATTTGTGCTAAAATTAATATTGAAAGTCCAATAATTTCTAATATTGTTCCTGTATTTCCAATTATTGATATTATTAAATGTCCAACTATTATGTTTGCTGCTAGTCGCACTGATAGAGTTATTGGACGAATTAGATTTCTAATTATTTCAATACCTACTATAATTGGTATTAATAGTGCTGGCACACCTTCCGGTACTAGGTGTGCTAATATATGTTTTGTATTACTGATTCACCCAAATAATATAAATGATAATCATATTGGTAGGGCCAGGGTTAGGGTAAATACTAAGTGACTTGATCTAGTAAATACATAGGGTAGTAATCCTATTGAATTATTAAATAAGATTATTGAAAATATACTAATAAATATTAGGGTTCTTCCCTGGTGACTAATTATCCCTAAAAATGTTTTAAATTCTTCATGTAACTTTATTATTATTATGTTATATAATATAGAGGTTCGTGATTGTATTAATCAAAATGGGGCTGGGATTATTAATAATCCCAGGAATGTTCTTATTCAATTTAGTGATATATTTATAATTGATGATGTTGGATCGAATGATGAAAATAATCTTGTTATCATTTTCAGTATTTAATTTTTGGTTTATTTTCTATTTTAAAGTTGTTACTATTTAATAATTTATTATAATTATAATAATTGATGATTATAAATAGAAAATAAATTGATATAAATATTATAAATAGAATAATTCAATTTAATGGGTATATTTGTGGAATAAAAAAGTATCTATAAAGATAATTTAGGTTTGACATTCCTATGTTATAGATTAACTAACTCTTTTCATTAGAAGTAGTTGTTATATTACTATTTTGTGGTTTAAGAGACCATTACTTACTTTTCAGTCATCTAATGATTCTTGTATAATTTTTATTAGTCAATTAATAAAAGATTTGTGAGTTGTAGTTTCAACAATAATTGGTATGAATCTATGATTAGAACCACAAATTTCTGAACATTGTCCGAAAAATAAGCCAATTCGACTAATATTTACTCCTGCCTGGTTAAGTCGTCCTGGGGTGGCATCTATTTTAATCCCTATGGATGGTATGGCTCATGAGTGTAATACATCTGCAGATGTAGTTAGTACTCGGATATCTATGTTAATTGGTAATACTGTTCGATTATCTACATCTAATAATCGAAATGAGTCTATAGATATTTCATTTGTTGGGGATATATATGAGTCAAATTCTGCCCTTATAAAATCGGAGTATTCATAACTTCAATATCATTGATGTCCAATAGTTTTAAGGGTCAATGAAGGTTGATTAATTTCATCTAATAAGTATAATAAACGTAGAGAGGGTAGGGCAATAAAAACTAGGGTAATTGCTGGTATAATTGTTCATATTGTTTCTAATGTTTGTCCTTCTAAAAGTATTCGGTTTGTTAATTTGTTATTAAATAATGATGCTATTAAGTATCCTACTAATACTGTAATTATAATTAAAATTAATAATGTGTGGTCATGGAAAAATATTATTTGTTCTATTAATGGGGAGGATCTATCTTGTAATCCTACTTGATTTCAGGTTGCCACTTTTAAGTAAGGGATATTCCTTATATTTGAAGCTTAAATTAAATGCACTTCTCTGCCACCTTAAAAATTAGTTGTTAGTAAGTAGTATTGGGAGTTCTGAATATGTATGTTCAGAGGGAGGTGACATTTGATACCATTCAATTGATGATGCTTGTTGTAGATTAAATAATGTTGGTCGGGCACTTGTCATACCTTCTCAGGTAATAAAAATTATAATAATTACTGCTGTAAATGATAAGATTGATCCTAATCTTGAAACAACATTTCATATTGTATATGCATATGGATAATCCGAATATCGTCGCGGTATTCCTCTTAATCCTAGAAAATGTTGTGGGAAGAATGTTAAGTTAACTCCAATAAATATTGAGATAAATTGAATTTTTAATCAATCTGGATTTATTATTACTCCTGTAAATAATGGAAATCAATGTACTAGTCCTGCTATAATAGCAAATACTGCTCCTATAGATAATACATAATGAAAATGTGCTACAACATAGTATGTGTCATGCAGCACAATGTCTAGTGATGAATTTGCTAATACTACTCCTGTTAATCCCCCTATTGTAAATAAGAAAATAAATCCTAATGCTCATAATATTGATGGAGAGTAATTAATTTGTGTTCCATGTAGTGTTGCAATTCATCTAAATACCTTAATTCCTGTTGGTACAGCGATAATTATTGTAGCTGCAGTAAAATATGCTCGAGTATCAACATCTATTCCTACAGTAAATATATGATGTGCTCATACAATAAATCCTAGGAACCCAATTGCTATTATTGCATAAATTATTCCAAGAACTCCAAATGTTTCTTTTTTACCTCTTTCTTGAGTTACAATATGTGAAATTATTCCAAATCCCGGTAGAATTAGAATATATACTTCTGGGTGTCCAAAGAATCAGAATAGGTGTTGATATAAGATTGGGTCTCCACCACCAGATGGGTCAAAAAATGAGGTATTTAAATTTCGATCTGTTAATAGCATTGTAATTGCTCCTGCTAGAACTGGTAGTAATAATAATAGTAGAACTGCAGTGATTACTACTGACCATACGAATAATGGTACTCGTTCTATGGATATTCCTATAGTTCGTATATTAATTACTGTTGTAATAAAATTTACTGCCCCTAGAATAGAGGATACTCCTGCTAAATGTAATGAAAAAATTGATAAATCTACAGAGGCTCCGGCATGTGCAATTCCTGCAGATAGGGGAGGATATACTGTTCAACCAGTTCCTGCACCACTCTCTACAATTCTTCCTGATAATAGTAGAGTTAATGATGGAGGTAGTAATCAAAATCTTATATTATTTAATCGTGGGAAGGCTATGTCTGGGGCTCCAATTATTAAAGGTACTAGTCAGTTTCCAAATCCCCCAATTATAATAGGTATTACTATGAAAAAAATTATAATAAATGCGTGTGCAGTTACAATCACATTGTAGATCTGATCATCTCCAATTAAACTTCCTAGTTGGCCTAATTCTATACGGATTAAGATACTTAATGATGTTCCAACTATTCCTGATCATACTCCGAAAATTAAATATATTGTACCAATATCTTTATGGTTAGTAGAAAATAATCATCGTTGCAAGAATGAGATGACTGAAGTTATAGGTGATAAACTGTAAATTTATGTATGAGTTTAAAACTCTCTCATTAAATTTTGGCTTTATAGTTAAGAATAATAATTTTGAACTGCAATTTCAGGGTGATACATATATGTATTAAGGCCTAAAAGAGTACCCCTTATTTATGACTTTGAAGGTCATTAGTTTAAAATTAACTTAAGACCTTATAAAGATTTTATAGAGATATGTAAATTGGTTGGATTATAGGTAGTCCACATACTGAGAGAAAAATTGTAACTACTGATAATACTTGTTCTTTTAAGTTTAAGTAATGATATTCCATATATTAGTTTTATAATTTATTAAAATTGATGTAAGTGAGGTTCGTAAGTAATAATATAAGGTTAGCAACGATATGCTAATTAGGATTATAATTATAATTAATTGCTTAAAGTTGGTTGTTTGGATAATGACTATCCATTTTGGTAAAAACCCTAGTAGAGGTGGTAGTCCACCAAGAGATAATATTGATATGAATAAAGATATTTTTTAATGGGCGGAAGTTTTAATATAAACAGTTGATGGACGTAGTATGTTTTGTTTATTGAAAATAACATAATGGTAGAGGTAGTTATAAGGATGTATAGTAGTAAATATGTTAACCAGGTATTATCTTCTGATGTTATTCTTAGAATAATTCATGATATGTGGTTAATTGATGAAAAGGCTATAATTTTTCGTAACGAGGTTTGATTTAATCCTCCAATTGCTCCAATAATTGCTGATGTTCTAATTGTTAAAATTAAAATTATGTTTAAATTGTCAATTACATAACTAAGCAATGTTGATGGAGCAATTTTTTTAATAGTTGTTATTACTAGGCAGTTAATTCATGTTATTCCTTCTATAACTTCTGGTATTCAAATGTGAAATGGAGCAGCTCCTATTTTTATTAATAAAGCTATGGTTAAAAGCTGGATCTGTATATTGAAGTTTGCAGCATTAATTATAATTAATGCTGCAGCCAAAATTATTGATGATGCTAATGCTTGAATTAGGAAGTATTTAAGTCATGCTTCTGTATTTCGTTGATTATTTGGTGTAGAAATTAATGGGATAAAAGATATTAGATTAATTTCTAAGCCTATTCAGGCTGCATATCATGAGGTGGAAGAAATAGAAAGGAGGGTTCCTATTGTGAGGGTCAATAGGAATATTATTTTCTTGGGGGTTGTGAGCATTAAAAAGGGAAGGATTAATTATAGACCTTCATATGTGGGGTCTGAGCCCTCTAGCTTAATTAGCTTACCTTTTTATTAAATTTTGGTGTATGATGCACTATGGGGTTTGATACCATTGGAGAAAGTTTAATTCTTTCAATTATAAAAATTCATTTTTGTTACAAATAAATTAATAAGAACATGTTAAATTTCATGTATACTTTACCCTATCATGGTAATCCTTTTTCAGACATCTTATTTATATATAAGTTATAATAGTGGGTTAATAATACTATTTATTAGACTTTTATTGTTATGATCAATAAGTAGAACCTATTTATTAAATAATATAAAATACTTCAGAATCCTTTTTAATTTTATCCAATTTTTTTTAAGTTTTTGTAGTCTAACTTAAAGTAATTGACTTAATTAACATGTCATTTTAATACTTATTGAGTCTAGAGAAAAAAGAAGTTAATATATCTATATAGAACACAATTTTGAGGGGAAAAAAATTGTGTTCTATATAGTATGGGAAAGTGAGTAAAAATAAAAAGGGAGGAAATTTTCGTGAGATAATTTCTAATTATAATTTAATTTAATATAATACATACTATATAATAATAAAGAACCTCTCTTTATATTTTAGAACTAAAGTTTTATTCTAGCTTAAAATTCCCTAGTTAAATTTTACATATGTATTTATTAAAGAGAGGGAAAATTTCCGCCAATTTTTTATGGGTTGAGACGGTGTATTTGAATTTAGTTCGCAGTGTGTGGTTTTGTTTAATTTTAATGTAAATTAGATTACAGGATTTTAAATTTTAATATTTATTTTGTCCGGCTAAATTCGTGCCAGCTGCCGCGGTTAGACGTGGGGACATAAGTGGAGAGTTGTTGGCTTAATTGCTGTAATAATTGATTTTTGGTTGTTTATATTTTATTTATTAGGTGAAATTTTTAATATAATTTGTTCTTTATTTTTATTAATTCTATAAAGGTGATATGTTAAACTAGGATTAGATACCCTATTATTATCATTGTAAATTTGGTTTGAGTAGTATTAGTTATGATCTTGAAACTCAAAGAATTTGGCGGTGCTTTATTCTATTTAGAGGAACCTGTCCCGTAATCGATATTCCGCGTTTTATTTGACCTATTATTGTAAAGTATCAGTTTGTATACCACCGTAATTTGAATATTTAAATATATATATTCTTTTTTTCTGTTGAAATATATTTCAGGTCAAGGTGCAGCTTATTAGTGGGTGGAGATGGGTTACATTATGTTGATTTGGATAATATATTGAAATTATATTTGAAATTGGATTTAATTGTAATTTTGTTTTAGAATAACATTTTGGTTTATTAGCTCTAGGGCATGCACACATCGCCCGTCGCTCTCATTTATATAGGTGAGATAAGTCGTAACATAGTAGGTGTACCGGAAGGTGTACCTAGTTTTAATATAATATCAAAATATTTCTGTTAGTTAGAATATTCATTTACATTGAGTAGTTAGTCGTGCAATTCGACATATTTTGATAGAAATTTTATTACTATTTGAATTTAGTTTATAAGTTGATTTTATATGAAAAGTAATTTTATTGGGGTTGGTTATATACTTAGTGTATATGAATTAGTTTGTTATAGGTTATTAGTACAGTGTTGGGATTTATTAAATATATGAAATATTGATTTTTATTACAGGAGATGTCAATAATCGTACCTTTTGTATCAGGGAGGATTAAATTTTAATTGAATATTCTATTCTCTCGAAGGGTGAGGAGCTAGTAGACTAATTTTAAGGTAAAAGTGTTATATTTTTCTGTTAAAATTGTTATTTGTAATAAAATGTTATTCGAATTACCTTATATCTAGTTATTAGGGAATTATATTTAATATAGCTTTGCATTTTAATATTTTTTATATTAATATATATATATTATAATATTAATGTTTAGTTATGACTAGGGGGATGTGCTTCTGGTTAATATGTTGGTTATAACTTTATATTAAACTATTATATTTATTGGTTTGGAGATTGCTAATTTTTGTAATTTTGTTATAATTTATTTGAAATTTTATTAAAAATTTAGTTTGGTTTTACTTGCTTACTTAATTATATGTTTTAATTGGTTTTATTTTGAAATTATGATTCTATTAGTATATTTACTTAATTAATTAAAGGAATTAGGCAAAATTTATTCTCGCCTGTTTATCAAAAACATCTTTTCATGATTTTTTATATGAAGTATAACCTGCCCAATGACATTTGTTTAATGGCCGCGGTATTTTGACCGTGCGAAGGTAGCATAATCATTAGTCTTTTAATTGGGGGCTAGAATGAATCGTTGGACGAGGAATAGACTGTCTTTAGTTAATTAATATATAATTTTACTTTAGAGTGAAAAGGCTTTATTTTTTTAAGGGGACGATAAGACCCCATAGATCTTTATATTATTTTAATGATGTTTTGATTAGTAATATAATTATATATATTATTAAATAGTATTTTGTTGGGGTGATGGGAAGATAATAATTAGCTCTTTTTTATTTAATATTCAATAATTTTTGTTATTTGGATCCATTTTTAGTGATTTAAAGAATAAGTTACCTTAGGGATAACAGCGTAATCTTTCTTGAGAGATCATATCGACAGGAGGGGTTGCGACCTCGATGTTGGATTAAGATATCATTTGGGGGTAGCATTTCAAATTTGATGGTCTGTTCGACCTTTAATTTCTTACATGATCTGAGTTCAAACCGGCGTGAGCCAGGTTGGTTTCTATCTCTTAATATTAAAAGTGTTTTAGTACGAAAGGACCAAATACTTATATTATATATATAATATTGATTAATAATAATTACTATTATGGCAGAGAAGTGCATTGAATTTAGAATTCAATAATGAAGATAAATTTCTTTTTATAGTAGATGATATCAGATTTATTTATTGGAGTTATTTCTTTTATTATTTTAGTTGTATGTGTTTTAATTAGAGTTGCTTTTTTTACTTTATTTGAGCGCAGGGTTTTAGGTTATATTCAAATTCGTAAGGGGCCTAATCGGGTTGGGATTTGTGGTATTTTTCAGCCTTTTGCTGATGCAGTTAAATTATTTACTAAGGAGCAAACATTACCTACTTTGAGAAACTATTATCCATATTATATATCTCCAGTTTTTAGTTTATTTTTGTCTTTGGTTGTTTTTCCATATCACACCTTATTATTTAATTTTTATTTGGGGGTATTTTTCTTTTTATGTTGTATGAGAATAGGAGTGTATAGAGTAATATCTGCTGGGTGGGCATCTAATTCTAATTATGCGTTACTTGGGGGTCTTCGAGCCGTTGCTCAAACTATTTCTTATGAGGTTAGATTAGTATTAATTTTACTATCTTTTATTTTTTTAATTGGTGGCTATAATTTACTTTTATTTAATGTTTTTCAGGATTATTTATGGTTTATCTTTATTGCTTTACCGTTGGCGTTAGCCTGATTGAGTTCTTGTTTAGCTGAAACTAACCGGACTCCTTTTGATTTTGCTGAGGGGGAATCTGAACTTGTTTCTGGGTTTAATGTTGAGTATAGCGCTGGTGGATTTGCTTTAATTTTTATATCTGAATATGCTAGTATTTTATTTATAAGTGTTTTATTTAGAAATTTATTGTTGGGGGGATACCACTTTTCTTATTTTTTTTACTTAAGGGTTATTTTTTTAGGATTTATTTATATTTGAATTCGAGGGACACTACCACGATTTCGTTATGATAAACTTATATATTTAGCTTGAAAAAGTTTTCTTCCGGTTTCTTTAAATTATTTATTTTTTTTTGTTGGTTTTAGGGGGTTGATTGTATCAATTTATATTTAGTTGCATAATAATTAGAATGTGAAGACTTCTAGAATATTTATATTCTATTTTATGTTTTCAAGACATACACTTAAAGTTTCAGTCAAGAAGTCATTTTTTTAAGATTTTATCTCATAGTAGTAGGGTTGCTGGGGATATAATGAAATATATAAAATATATAATTGTTAATACTTGCCCAGTAGTAATGTATGGAGTTTCTACGGGTCGGGCTCCAATTCAGGTTAATAAAATAAAGGTTGCAAATATTAATCAAAATAATACTTGATTTAATGGATAAAATTGTAGTCCACGAAAATTTCTTTTATGGTGTATTGGTATAATAAATAAAATTATAATAGATAATACTAGTGCTACTACTCCTCCAAGCTTATTTGGGATTGATCGTAGAATGGCGTATGCAAACAGAAAGTATCACTCTGGTTGAATGTGTACTGGGGTTACTAGTGGATTTGCAGGGGTAAAGTTTTCAGGGTCTCGTAGGGTTGTTGGAAATATTAATGAGAGTTGTATTAGTCTTAAAATTATAAGTATAAACCCTAATATATCTTTTATTGAGAAGTATGGGTGGAATGGAATTTTATCCATGTTGCTATTAATAGATAGTGGATTATTAGACCCAGTTTGATGCAAGAAAAGTAGATGAATTATGGATATTGCTATAAAATAAATGGTAAAAAAAAATGAAAGGCGAAGAATCGAGTTAGTGTAGCACTATCTACTGCAAATCTCCCCCAAATTCATTGGACTAACGTAATCCCTAAATATGGAATTGCCGAGAGTAAATTAGTAATTACTGTGGCACCTCAAAATGATATTTGCCCTCATGGTAATACATATCCAACAAATGCTGTTGCTATTGTTGCTAATATAATTATAACCCCAATAGATCATGAGTGAAAATATAAGTAGGATCCATAATATATTCCTCGTCCAACATGTATATATATTCAAATAAAAAATATGGAGGCGCCATTAGCATGAATAGTTCGTAGTATTCACCCATAATTCACATCTCGGCAGATGTGTATTACTCTAGAAAAGGCTAAATCTGTTCTTGAAATATAATGTATTGCTAAAAAAAGACCTGTTAAGATTTGTATTGAAAGACATATTCCTATGAGTGAGCCAAAATTTCATCAATAGGAAATATTTAGTGGGGCTGGCAAGTCTACTAATGCATTATTTGCTAATTTGAGTAGAGGGTGATAAATCCGTGCTGGTTTTGTCATTTGTAATTATTTAATTATTTTTAGAGGCCCATGTGAAAGTCTAGTAATTTTTACAATTGCAATTAATGTAATAAATAGATATACTACTGTTATAGTAGTTATTATTATAATGGATTCATTGTATAATTTTATTCCTGGTAAGGGTGGTGTACTTCTTCAGGTTGTATAAGTATCTATATTTTGTAGTATTGAGGGGTTAATAATGGGTCTATTATTATTAATATAAATAAACATAATAATATTAAAGTTACACTCATAATTATTATTTTTGTTCTTATTTTAAATATTTCATTTGGTGTAAGTCTTGTTGTATAAATAAATAGAACTAATATTCCTCCTAAAAATACTAGAAATAATACATAGGAAAGTCATGTGGATTTTAAAAATGTGGATATTGTTAGGCATGCAGTAATAGTTTGTATAATTAGTGTGATCCCCATAGATAGTGGATGTTTTATATATAATATTATTAGTGCTAATATTAATATAACAGTAATTAGTATTAATTGTATTTTAATATCAAGGGGTAGTTTAATAAAAATATTGGCTTTGGGAGCTAATGATGATGTAATTATATCTTCCTTGATGTTTTTAGAATTATTAATTCATTAATGATTTACAAGACCATTGTTTTTATTAAACTATAAAAACTTATGTTAAGAGTATTATTTATATTATTTATTTTATTTACTAGATTTTTATGCTTTATTTCTCAACGTAGGCACTTATTAGTAACTCTATTAAGACTTGAATTTATTGTGTTATCCTTATATTTATATATAACTTATTATTTTATTAATAATCAGGAAGAAGCTTATTTTTGTTTATTATTTATTTCGTTTTGTGTATGTGAGGGGGCTCTTGGTCTATCTGTTATAGTTATCAGTTACACGTACTCATGGTAATGATTATTTTAATTCTTTTGTATTATTGAAATGTTAAAATATATTTTTTATTTTATATTTTTAATCCTTTTGAGATTTAATAGTTCTTTATGAATGGTGGTTCAAATTTCTATTATTTTTGGTTGTTTTTTGTTTTTATTAAAAGTATGATTTGGTATCGGAGTATGGGGGGCTGGTTATTTTATTGGCTTAGATGTGATGTCTTACTCTTTAATTTTGCTTAGCATTTGAATTATTTTTTTAATAATAGTGGCTAGAAATAGTATTATATCTATTTATTTTTATCCTTGTAGATTTATATTTTTGTTAATTATTTTATTATTATTGTTAATATTAACTTTTATAAGAATAATTTTTTTTTTATTTTATTTGTTTTTTGAGGGATCATTAGTACCTACTTTATTTTTAATTTTAGGGTGAGGGTATCAGCCAGAACGAGTACAAGCGGGGGTATATTTACTTTTTTATACATTACTTGCTTCTTTACCTCTTTTGGTTGGTATTTTTATGTTAAATTATAAGGTGGGGGGTTTATATATATATATATATTTAGATATATTAATATTGATATATTAGAATGGTGTTTGCCTTTTTAGTAAAAATACCTATATTTTTGGTTCATTTGTGATTACCTAGGGCTCATGTTGAGGCTCCAGTTAGTGGGTCTATGATTTTGGCTGGGATTTTATTAAAGCTCGGAGGGTATGGGATTTTGCGAATTATTTCTTGTACTGAGAGATTAGCTGCTAAATATAATATTTTTTGATTTGGTATTAGCATTGTTGGAATTTGAATAATTAGTCTTGTTTGTATACGTCAAATTGATTTAAAGGCTTTTTTTGCATATTCATCTGTAGCACATATAGGTCTTGTTTTCTTAGATCAATGGTTTTTAATTTTTTTATTACAAGTATAGTATCAATTATTTTATTAATTAGTAGAATAATTTTATTATTATTAGGGATAATATTTTTAATTAGGGATATTACAATTTTTATTGAGTGAAATATTGTTAATTTGAATAGTTCTAGTATTATCATAACAATATTATTTGATTGAATATCTTTAATTTTTATAGGATTAGTTATATATATCTCTTCTATGGTTATTAATTATAGAGGTTCTTATATAGAAGGGGATTATAATATAAATCGATTTATTATTTTAGTTTTATTATTTGTCGGGTCTATAATGTTTTTAATTATTTCTCCTAATATTATTAGAATTATTTTAGGATGGGATGGTCTAGGACTAGTTTCTTACTGCCTAGTAATTTATTATCAGAATGTTCGTTCCTATTCTGCTGGAATATTAACTGCTTTGTCTAACCGAATTGGTGATGTATTTATTTTATTATCTATTGCTTGAATATTAAATTATGGTAGCTGAAATTATATCTATTATTTATGATTAGTTTCTGACTTTCATAAAATATTAATTACTAGATTTATTATTATTGCTGGGATAACAAAGAGTGCACAAATTCCATTTTCTGCATGATTGCCGGCAGCTATGGCTGCACCCACCCCAGTTTCTGCATTAGTTCATTCTTCTACTTTGGTTACTGCTGGAGTTTATTTATTAATTCGTTTTGGAGATATACTGATATATATACTGTTTTTGGTAGGATACTCTTATTACTGTCAGGGTTAACTATATTTATAGCTGGGGTTGGTGCTAATTTTGAATATGATTTGAGGAAAATTATTGCTTTATCTACATTAAGACAACTTGGGTTAATAATGTTAACATTATCTGTGGGGTTAAAGGAGTTATCATTTTTCCATTTATTGACACATGCTATATTTAAGTCTTTATTGTTTTTATGTGCCGGTGTAGTTATTCATGTAATAGGGGATGTTCAGGATATTCGTTGTATGGGGGGTCTAATTAATAAAATACCAATAACTATTTCTTGTATAATAATTTCTAGTCTTGCCTTATGTGGAATACCGTTTTTGGCTGGGTTTTATTCTAAGGATTTAATTTTGGAAATATTAAGTATATCTTCTTTTAATTTAGTAATATTTGTTTTATTATGAGTTTCTACGGGTATAACTATAGCCTATAGTTTTCGATTAAATTATTATTTAGTTGGTAAATCTTATAGAGGTATATCATTTCAATTCTTTTCAGATGATGGGGGATGAGGCATATTTAAAGGTATGTTAGGCCTATTATTCTTATCTATTGTAGGTGGTTCTGGGTTAATATGATTAATATTTCCTTCTGTTTTTGTTATTATTATCCCACTTAGTTTGAAAATAGGGGCAATTATATGTATTTTATTGGGAGGGTGAATTGGGTATAATATTACATCTTTCTTGTTCGAAATTTATCCATTTTTTAATAATAAAATAATATATTATTTATTAGGGGGGATATGATTTTTACCTTATTTATCCTCTGGTGGATTAATTGGTAGTTCATTTATTACTGGAGGTCTATATATTAAGGCTGTTGATTATGGATGAAGTGAACTTATGGGGGGACAGGGAGTCTATAAATATATAAGGAGTGGTTCTTTAAATATCCAATTAATACATTCTAATTATTTTAATATTTATTTTATATTTTCATTTTTAATAGTAATTTTATTAATAATTTATATGTGTTTATATAGCTTATAATAAAGCATAATATTGAAGTTATTAGGAAGGATAAAATAATTCTATAGGCATTTCTTGAACTTATTTAAAGTTCAGCTTTATCATGAAAAGATAATGTAATTTTATACTAAAGAAATAGTGTGAGAGTATTAATGGAGTTTCACCACTAAAGATGGAAGTTAGCAGCCCCCACTTAATAATATACCCCTTAACTGAGGAGATAATCCTAATTTTATTATTAACATTAATATGCCGCCTTCCTTTGGCTTCAGTCAAATAAGCAAGGGTAATATATACCAATTTATTCAGGTCGAAGCTGATTGCTTTTGCTTCTTGCTCAATAAAGTAAATTGAACTATTCAATACCTTTTGAATGCAACTCAAATATTATTATTAACTATTACTCTAGCATGCTCATTCTAGTGATCCTTGGGTTCATTCATGACATAAACCTAAAAGCAAGATTAATAGGAATAGGAGTCTAACACATATTCAATATATTAGTTTTGAATTAGTAATAATAACTGTTATTGGTAATAGTAATACAATTTCTACATCAAAAATTAGAAAAATTACTGCAATTAGAAAGAATTTTATAGAGAATGGAATTCGTGCTGAGGATTTTGGGTCAAATCCACACTCAAACGGTGATCTTTTTTCTCCGTCTGTAATTATTTTTTTTGATAGCAATGTGGATAATATTATTACAATTGAGACAAAGTTCACAAGAAACTATGGACGAAATCTTATCGAGTATCCGAGGTTCGTATATAAGTAATCTATAAATAAAGTATCCTATATGATTACTTTATATTAAGCCTATTTTCAATCTTTGTAAGGTGGCGGAAAATGCGGTAAATATGTTTTTTTAACTTTTACTTCCTCGTTACGATACGCAGTTCACAAGAAATTGTTTACCAGATATTATCGAATGTGTTGAGTTTGTATCTAAGTAATACTTAAATAAAATCTTCTACACAATTACTTACTATGAAGCCCGTTTTTTTGTACCGTCAACAAAACACGGGAAATATTTCTTAATTCTTATTTCTTCGCTGAGACACGAGGTTCAGAAGAAACTATGGACAAAATATTGTTGAGTGTGTAGGGTTTGTATCCAGTTAGTCTTTAAATAAAATCTACGATATGATTACTTTCTATTAAACCCGTACTTTATTTTTGTACATCAGGGAAAACTCGGGAATTTTTTTTAAATTCTAACTTCTTGGCTGAGACATAGAATTCATAAGAAACTATGGACCAATATCGAGTGTGTGAGGTTTGTATGTAGGTAATCTTTAAATAAAATCATTTATATGATTACTTTCTATTAAGTCCGTTTTTTATTTTTGTACGTACATTCAGGGAAAACCCTGGAAATATTTTTAAATTCTTACTTCCTCGCTGAATCACGAAGTTCACAAGAAATTATGGACCAAATCTTATCGACTGTGTAAGGGTTGTATCTAGGCAATCCATAAATAAAATCGTCTATACGATTTCCTTGTATTAAGCCCGCTTTTGTTTTATGTGCAGTCACAGAAAACTCGGAAAAATTTCATAATTCTTATTTCTTTGCTGAGACACGAAGTTCTCAAGAACCTAAGGACAAAATGTTATCTAATGTGAGAGGTTTGTATCTAAGTAATCCTTAAATGAAATATTTTATATGATTACTTTCGCCTTTCTCGTCTCGTTTTCCAGACGAGACATTCGATTTTTACGTCTGTTTGAAGATTATTTAGAATGCTTTTTTATGTATTTATTTCTTATTTAAGTTGAATACTATTCCTTGGATTGTAATAACGAAATACTGAGCCTGATATAGAATAGATTTCATATGAAGGAAGTGCACTAACTTCTGTATAATCGTCGTAGAAGGAAACTTTGTTCTATTGGGACTCCCCGATGGTACAGTGGTAGCACTTCACCTTGTAATCAAGGGGTGCCGGGTTCGATAACCGGTGAAGGAACATAGTGATTTGAATCCCATTTCAAAGTGTGGGTCCAGTTCCGATTAGCTTTTCTGTGAATCAAATGAAGGAATGTTGTAACTGTTCTTTTTATTCTGTAAATTTAGCCTTCAAGTTTATTAGCAAAATACATGTAGTATCTACTGTCTACATTTTCAATCGTTACTAAACAAATTTCACAAAGTAGTTTTATCAAACTTCAGAGGGAAGCTGACAGCAATGTGAGGGTGGCGGGAGTCTGTTTACGGCCAGGGCGTTTTCCGAGACTATTTTTCGCCGCTTCCCACTGACAGAGGTTTTGCTTTAAACAATGGACACCGTTCATTCAGGGGGCAAACCTGCAGTAGCGGGTAAGTGCCATAAATCCAGGCCTAAAGTAGGAAAGAAAGTCGATGCAAGGGAGGGGCAATAAAAATTCTGTAATTTGCTTTGCTTGCTGACAGGAAGTTTTGCAGGAAAAGCTGAAAAGGAAAACGGCAAACTTTGAATGCAAGAGGGACAGTGAACACAAGTTCTTTGTATTTTTCGCCGACACACGAGCTTCCATTTTGAAGGTGAGGCTATCAGCAGCGAAGTTATTAGAGGGTTGTAAGCAGTGACGACGCCAGAGGAGGCAGGGGGGCGCCACTTCGCCCTCTCCCGGGCCCTCCAACTGAAGTTAATTAAATATCAAATAATAAAGAGAGTTCATTTATAAGTATATGACGATTTTCACCTTTTCAAAGTGGTGTATTCTGCATGATATCACTTTCCTGTTTATAATACCAACTTGATTAACAAATGTTAATTTGTTTAGTATATATATAGCTATGTGTATGTGACTTTCTTTCAAGATTCGAGTGCCGACCTGGGCATAGGTGATTTCTCATTCATTTATGTCCTATAATCGTCGAGATTAACCTAAGTTTTAAAAAGTTTTAAGAACTGGGAAAAAGTGTTGAATGTGGATGGTTTTAAAACATCACGAATATTTTCAGAACCACAAGACATCATCTGTAGTACGCGCAAATTATTCTAATCGTGGTCGTTAGTGACAACGCTAATTATTAAAATACATTCAAAGTTGATTCAAGATTTGATTGGTTGGTTGATTTTGTGTTTTAAGTCCATTTTATGCACAGAAAAGTCAATCGGGACTTAGCTTAAAGTGCCTCCACTGGGTATCGAACCTGGGAGCAAAGGTGATCGAAAAAACCCGGCACTAAATGTCAGTTGTTGTGGATTCATCGCGGTTTCTTACTATTCATGGACTTGAATTTCGAGATGATGAGTCGGAGGAAACCTTAACAAAGGGAATTTCTTCGATACTCTTGAAGTTAATGAGGATATATTATTTCGAAATGTATTGAACATGAACCTTAAAATGCAAATTACACTTAAAATTCGAATCAAAACATATCGCGGGCACGTAAAATAACGCTGTTTAGGATTTGCCACGCTTCAATCATTGGATACAGGTTCGCTCTTTCTCGAACACATCAAAATCGAAGAACATCTTCCCACGAACCCCATAGGTGCCTGTAATTGTTTAGCACAGACATACGTTGGAGTGGTAGGGTAAGAGTAAGTAATGCCAGGGTCAGAATATTTCTTGAATCGTGAGATAACTGTAATCTTTGTCTGATTTTTTTTTTATCCTGTGATAACATTTCCCTGAAAAGTGAAATACAAATTTTGCCCAAAACTCTTCAGCATTACGAAGATGGTTGTCCTTAAAATCTTTGAAAAGGCTTGCTCGAAACAGGATGCTGGATGCAAACTGCCTCATTTGGCTGTTCTTGCCATTGAGAAGAAATGTCAAGTCCTGGACGTAACAAAGGTGGCAATGTGTTCTCCAAACCACACAGAGCAGAATTCTCCAACAGGAGAAATACGCTTCACGAAATGCCTCACATTGTTTCTAATACTTAAGAAGATTCATTTCTTCCAACGTCACGTTTATTTTGCAAGAAAATTAAACTCTTCGAAGCATTTTTTCGTCATTTATATTATTATCTTATAACTTAAATATTTATATCAGTAGTTTCATCTCAAGAAAGACGATGAATTATAAAATTATGAATGTCTTTCAATACTGAAATAGGCTACTAGAGACAACGCAACTTACAAATAAAAAAGAATTAATGTCTTTATTAAAACGAATCATGTGGAGATAAACTAGTAAACAAGAAGTAAATTTAGACAGTAAACGTCCACTCTAAATAAAAGACAATCACAAAACACCATACATGAATATAATAATAATAATAATTATTATAATTATTATTATAATTATTAAAATAGTCATTATTATAAGTATTATTATATATGTATATATATATATATATATATATATATATATATATATATGTGTAGTGTTTTCTGGCTTTTTAATGTGACTACCCCCTTACATTATTTTGTTGCCAGCCTTTCGCCCCCCCCCCCAGTCACATTTCCTTGGCGCCGTCACTGGTTGGAAGTAAATTCATTAGGACGAGGAATGTAACATTAACTGTTGACACTGTTGCACCAATGGATGTGATATGTGGTACTGTTTGTATAAATTATAGGAAATTTAAGCAAAAAATTATAATTGTTGAGACTTGAGAGTTGTTTCCTCCAGATAAAAAAGTTCAGATAAAACAAGAATTTAGCCTTACTGTTATGAAAAGAAATAACGCAGTACAGGGAAAGAATAACTCCTCACATGTGTCGCACCTGGTGGGATGCAACCCACATGCACAAGAGTATTGCAGGAAGTCTATGAACGAGGATGAAAAGGGATGTGTGAAATTTGACTTAGCTGCGGGTGAATTAGTGGATTCTAATATTCTTAAGGTTGATATTGGGTTTTAAGTCCACTTGATTCACAAATAGGCTAAATCGCGAATCGACCTACAGTTTAAAGTGTGATCCGATCCACTTTGTGCCTCCATTTGGTATCGAACGAGGGGACCCTTGATTACAAGACCTCGACGTTATTACTACGCCATCGGGAAAGCACCCAATTTACACAAATATGTTGATTTCAATAACACGTTTAATGCATAATCTGATAATGATGCACTTTTGGTGCATCTAAACATATTTTTTTCAACTATATCATGTCTAAAAGAATCATTGAAGTTGGGATTTTTGTAATTTCACGAGGCACGGCTCTGTAAATGTGCGATATAAAATATATGCAGGTTTGCCTTCCATACGTGGTGGTTTTGTCACGTTTCTTCGCTTCGTACAACATACACTTTTGCAGGAACGGCTTCTTGCATCCTCCTGGGACCTTGCTCTAGCTAAACAAAAAATATATTTGTTTAGCATAATCGATGGTTAATTATTCCTGCCGAACAAGGATTTTATTGCGTCCATACGCTTTCTATTTGTAATATACTAAGTATTGAAATGTTTTCTTACTACACATTTAAAATCTCTTTTGTTGCTCCCGAGCGCCAAGCTTAGAATTTAAAGAAGAAATGTACATTTTCATAGAGCACGGAAGTTCGACATTCAGAAAGAAAGAAGGTCTAGTGGAAAACATTTCAAAACTTCCAAAAGGTATAACAGTAATGAAAAGAGCACTCTTGTATGGAAGCCAGAAAAACCACAAGGTAGATTTCATAAGATACCTAGCAATCAGTAACACACAAACTGAATTTTTAATATTAATGTCCTCATTATTAACGAACCTTATTTATTCTCACCACGCAATGGGTAAAATATCTGGAGCTTTATCCCACTTTCCGGAAAAAAATATTTTGTGTTTCGAGAAATTCGCGTTCAATGCTAATACCCACTTCAAACCCATTTTCTATACAGACCAAGCCAGAGATGATTTACTGCAAAATGTTAAATTATTATGCTTTTCAGAGGCTGAAAAGCGTTTTAATTATGACATTTTAACTATGGGATTAATAGTTGATTTTTCGAGAATACGCAAGAACTCGTTCGAAACTCATTTTCTCTACAGAGCTAGTCAGAGATGATTTTCTTTAAAACGTTGAAATATTAAGCTTTACAGAGCCTGAAAAGCGTTTACATTAGTACATTTGGACTATGGAATGAATATTTTATTTTTAGAGAAATAAGCGTTCAATGCTGGTACTGGTTTGAAACTTATTTCCTCTACAGGCCTAGCTAGAGAGAATTTTCATTAAAATGTTGAATTATTAAGCTTTTCAGAGGCTGAAAAGCGTTATAATTCTGACATTTAGACTATAGGATCAAAACTTGATTTTTCGAGAAATTTGAGTTCAATGTTAAAACTCACGTGAGACTCATTTCTATACAGACCAAGCCAGAAATGATTTTCTTTAAAATGTTGAATTATTATGCTTTTCAGAGGTTGAAAAGCGTTTTAATTAAGACATTTGGACTTTAAAATGAATAGTTGATTTTTCGAGAAATACGCTTTTAATGTTAGTACTCGTTCGAATTTCATTTTCTCTACAGAGCTAGTCAGAGATGATTTTCTTTAAAATGATGAATTATTAAGCTTTATAGAGCCTGAAAAGCGTTTTAATTATGACATTTGGACTATGGAATGAATATTTGATTTTTCGAGAAATACGCGTACAATGCTGGTACACGTTTGAAACTCATTTTCTCTACTTACCTAGCCAGAAATGATTTTCATTAAAATGTTGAATTATTAAGATTATAAGAGCCTGAAAAGCGTTTTAATACTGACATTTCACCTATAATATCAAAACTTGATTTTTCGAGAAATTCGCTTTAAATGATAATTTTCGTTTGAAACTCATTTTCTCTTCAGACCATGCCAGAGATGATTTTTTAATAATTTTGAATTATTATGCATTTCATAGTCAGAAAGGCGTTTTAATTCTGACATTTGGTTTATGGGATTATTAGTTGATTTTACGAGAAATACGCGTTCAATGCTAGTACTCGTTTAAAACTCATTTTTTCTACAGACCAAGCCAAAGATGATTTTCTTTAAAATGTTGAATTAATATGCTTTTCAGAGCGTGAAAAGCGTTTTAATTAAGACATTTGGACTATAGAATGAATAGTTGATTTCTGTAGAAATACACGTACAATGCTAGTACACGTTCGAAACTCATTTTCTCTACAGACCTAGCCAGAAATGATTTTCATTAAAATGTTGTATTATTAAGCTTTTGAGAGCCTGAGAAGTCTTTTAATTCTGACATTTCGACTATAGGATCAAAACTTGAGTTTTCGAGAAATTCGCGTACAATGCTAATACTCGTTTGAAACTCTTTTTCTCTACAGACCAAGCCAAAGATGATTTTCTTTCAATTGTTACCTCTTCCCTGAGACACGAAATTTATAAGAAAAGGGCGTGTAACTAGGTAATCTATAAATAAAATCTTCTATATGATTACTTTCTATTAAGCCCGTTTTTTTGTACCGTCACGGAGAACCCGGAAATATATATAAACCTTTACTTCTTGGCTGAGGCTCGAAGTTCAAAAGAAATTTTTGAATGAAATCCTATCGACTGCGTGAGGTTTGTATCTAAACAAACTTTAAATAAAATATCCTACATGATTATTTTCTCTTAAGCTTATTTTCGATTTAGGACCTTCACGGAAAACCCGGGAAATATATTTTAGTTCTTACTTCTTCGCTGAGACACGAAGTTCAAATGAAACTATGGACGAAATCTTATCGAGTATGTAAGGTTTGTATCTAGCGAATTTTTAAATAAAATCATCTATGTGATTACCTTCTATTAAGTCCGTTTTTTTATTTTTGTACCACCAGGGAAAATCCGGGAAATATTTATCAATTCTTACTTATTCTTTGAAAATATTAAGAAACTGGACCATGTCTTATCGAGTGTGTATGACCTGTAACGAGGTAATTTATAAATAAAATCTTCTATGTGATTAATTTCTATTGAGCCAGTTTTTTTTATTTTTGTACCGTTAGATAAATTCTGGGAAATATTTTATAATTCTTACGTCCTCGCTCAGATACGATGTTCACAAGAAACTATGGACAAAATATTGTTGAGTGTTTAGGGTTTGTATCCAGTTAGTCTTTAAATAAAATCTTCTATATGATTACTTTCTATTAAACCCGTACTTTATTTTTGTACATCAGGGAAAACTCGGGAATTGTTTTTATATTCTAACTTCTTGGCTGAGACATAGAATTCATAAGAAGCACATTATCGAATGTGTGAGATTTGTATCGAGGAATTATTATATAATATCTCCTATATGGTTAGTCTCAATTCAGAACATTTTTAATTTTTGTACCATCAAGGAATACCCGCTAAATATATTTTTGTTCTTACTTCCTCGCTGAAACACGAATTTCACAAGACACGAGACGGGACAAGAATTTTGAAATTCGAGACGGGACGAGACGGAATGCCTTTCTCGTCTCGTTTTCGAGACGAGACACGATACGGGACGGGACGGCTTTTGAAAAGTCTCGTCTCCTCTCGAATGTCTCGAAAAAAAATAAATGCAAAATATTTAATCAGTTGCAATTAGTTGTTTGCTTGGAATAAAGTATTTCAATTAGAAACTTTGATAAGCGTGTATTAAGTCGAAATAAGACTATTCTAGAGAGAGTAATGAATGAAAACCTAAACTTATTTTCAATATTCTTTCGAAACACAGCATTACTCCCCATTTTTGTTTTTCAATTCATTCCAGGTTAATAACTTTATGTTACGATAGTACTCCAGATACTAATACAATTCTGAATAATATCAAGTAAAAGGGCAGGTAGAGAAGGTGGAAGGAGGGGCCAAAAGATCGTGGAATGTCTGCGTCCGAGGTTTATCTTGTAAAAATAGTCTCAGCTGTATAGGTTGGAAGGATAACGGACCGACGGATATGGTTTATTTTTATTAATTAATTTTTACATCAAAGGGTGTACAGAAGTGATTGTTATTAGGAAGTTGGAAAAGCATTGTAGGAAACATGGCAGTACAAATTGATAAGGAGTTGTTGGGAAAGTTATTAAGGAGTCCAAGATATAAGCAAGACTAAGAGAAGGAGATAATTAGGGACAAATAATCTGGCATTATCCCACTCCGAACTGCTGAGAGCTAAAGAGGAGGAGAAAATACAGGAAATATGGAAAGAAGTAATTTGGTGATTTTAGTGTTTACATGGAACCATGACAAGATTTTACCACATGATTATTTGCACGTGTTGCGAAATTATTAGAATGTTATGGAAGTTTTGGAAATGTCTTTGTTGAGAAAATTCTTGTTGTTTCCCTCAGGCATTCTACAGGTGGTTGGATTCAATTTTTTTACGTCTGTTTGAAGATTATTTAGAATGCTTTTTTATGTATTTATTTCTTATTTAAGTTGAATACTATTCCTTGGATTGTAATAACGAAATACTGAGCCTGATATAGAATAGATTTCATATGAAGGAAGTGCACTAACTTCTGTATAATCGTCGTAGAAGGAAACTTTGTTCTATTGGGACTCCACGATGGTAGAGTGGTAGCACTTCACCTTGTAATCAAGGGGTGCCGGGTTCGATAACCGGTGAAGGAACATAGTGATTTGAATCCCATTTTAAAGTGTGGGTCCAGTTCCGATTAGCTTTTCTGTGAATCAAATGAAGGAATGTTGTAGCTGTTCTTTTTATTCTGTAAATTTAGCCTTCAAGTTTATTAGCAAAATACATGTGGTATCTACTTTCTACATTTTCAATCGTAACTAAACAAATTTCACAAAGTAGTTTTATCAAACTTCAGAGGGAAGCTGACAGCAATGTTAGGGTGGCGGGAGTCTGTTTACGGCCAGGGCGTTTTCCGTGACTATTTTTCGCCGCTTCCCACTGACAGAGGTTTTGCTTTGAACAATGGACACCGTTCCTTCAGGGGGCAAACCTGCAGTAGCGGGTAAGTGCCATAAATCCAGGCCTAAAGTAGGAATGAAAGTTGATGCAAGGGTGGGGCAATAAAAATTCTGTAATTTGCTTTGCTTGCTGACAGGAAGTTTTGCAGGAAAAGCTGAAAAGGAAAACGGCAAACTTTGAATGCAAGAGGGACAGTGAACACAAGTTCTTTGTATTATTCGCCGCCACACAAGCTTCCATTTCGAAGGTGAGGCTATCAGCAGCGAAGTTATTAGAGGGTTGGAAGCAGTGACGACGCCAGAGGAGGCAGGGGGGCGCCACTTCGCCCTCTCCCGGGCCCTCCAACTGAAGTTAATTAAATATCAAATAATAAAGAGAGTTCATTTATAAGTATATGACGATTTTCACCTTTTCAAAGTGGTGTATTCTGCATGATATCACTTTCCTGTTTATAATACCAACTTGATTAACAAATATTAATTTGTTTAGTATATATATAGCTATGTGTATGTGACTTTCGTTCAAGATTCGAGTGCCGACCTGGGCAAAGGTGATTTCTCATTCATTTATGTCCTATAATCGTCGAGATTAACCTAAGTTTTAAAAAGTTTTAAGAACTGGGAAAAAGTGTTGAATGTGGATGGTTTTAAAACATCACGAATATTTTCAAGACCACAAGACATCATCTGTAGTACGCGCAAATTATTCTAATCGTGGTCGTTAGTGACAACGGTAATTATTAAAATACATTCAAAGTTGATTCAAGATTTGATTGGTTGGTTGATTTTGTGTTTTAAGTCCATTTTATGCACAGAAAAGTCAATCGGGACTTAGCTTAAATTGCCTCCACTGGGTATCGAACCTGGGACCAAAGGTGATCGAAAAAACCCGGCACTAAATGTCAGTTGTTGTGGATTCATCGCGGTTTCTTACTATTCAGGGACTTGAATTTCGAGATGATGAGTATGAGGAAACCTTAACAAAGGGAATTTCTTCGATACTCTTGAAGTTAATGAGGATATATTATTTCGAAATGTATTGAACATGAAAATTAAAATGCAAATTACACTTAAAATTCGAATCAAAACATATCGCGGGCACGTAAAATAACGCTATTTAGGATTTGCCACGCTTCAATCATTGGATACAGGTTCGCTCTTTCTCGAACATATCAAAATCGAAGAACATCTTCCCACGAACCCCATAGGTGCCTGTAATTGTTTAGCACAGACATACGTTGGAGTGGTAGAGTAAGAGTAAGTTATGCCAGGGTCAGAATATTTCTTGAATCGTGAGATAACTGTAATCTTTGTCTGATTTTTTTTTATCCTGTGATAACATTTCCCTGAAAGGTGAAATACAAATTTTGCCCAAAACTCTTCAGCATTACGAAGATGGTTGTCCTTAAAATCTTTGAAAAGGCTTGCTCGAAACAGGATGCTGGATGCAAACTGCCTCATTTGGCTGTTCTTGCCATTGAGAAGAAATGTCAAGTCCTGGACGTAACAAAGGTGGCAATGTGTTCTCCAAATCACACAGAGCAGAATTCTCCTACAGGAGAAATACACTTCACTAAGTGCCTCACATTGTTTCTAATACTTAAGAACGTCCAATACTTCCAACGTCACGTTTATTTTGCAAGAAAATTAAACTCTTCGTAGCATTTTTTCGTCATTTATATTATTATCTTATAACTTAAATATTTATATCAGTAGTTTCATCTCAAGAAAGACGATGAATTATAAAATTATGAATGTCTTTCAATACTGAAATAGGCTACTAGAGACAACGCAACTTACAAATAAAAAAGAATTAATGTCTTTATTAAAACGAATCATGTGGAGATAAACTAGTAAACAAGAAGTAAATTTAGACAGTAAACGTCCACTCTAAATAAAAGACAAACACAAAACACCATACATGAATATAATAATAATAATAATTATTATAATTATTATTATAATTATTAAAATAGTCATTATTATAAGTATTATTATATATGTATATATATATATGTGTAGTGTTTTCTGGCTTTTTAATGTGACTACCCCCTTACATTATTTTGTTGCCAGACTTTCGCCCCCCCCCCAGTCACATTTCCTTGGCGCCGTCACTGGTTGGAAGTAAATTTATTAGGACGAGGAATGTAACATTAACTGTTGACACTGTTGCACCAATGGATGTGATATGTGGTACTGTTTGTATAAATTATAGGAAATTTAAGCAAAAAATTATAATTGTTGAGACTTGAGAGTTGTTTCCTTCAGATAAAAAAGTTCAGATAAAACAAGAATTTAGCCTTACTGTTATGAAAAGAAATAACGCAGCACAGGGAAAGAATAACTCCTCACATGTGTCGCACCTGGTGGGATGCAACCAACATGCACAAGAGTATTGCAGGAAGTCTATGAACGAGGATGAAAAGGGATGTGTGAAATTTGACTTAGCTGCGGGTGAATTAGTGGATTCTAATATTCTTAAAGTTGATATTGGGTTTTAAGTCCACTTGATTCACAAATAGGCTAAATCGCGAATCGACCTACAGTTTAAAGTGTGATCCGATCAACTTTGTGCCTCCATTTGGTATCGAACGAGGGGACCCTTGATTACAAGACCTCGACGTTATTACTACGCCATCGGGAAGGCACCCAATTTACACAAATATGTTGATTTCAATAACACGTTTAATGCATAATCTGATAATGATGCACTTTTGGTGCATCTAAACATATTTTTTTCAACTATATCATGTCTAAAAGAATCATTGAAGTTGGGATTTTTGTAACTTCACGAGGCACGGCTCTGTAAATGTGCGATATAAAATATATGCAGGTTTGCCTTCCATACGTGGTGGTTTTGTCACGTTTCTTCGCTCCGTACAACATACACTTTTGCAGGAACGGCTTCTTGCATCCTCCTGGGACCTTGCTCTAGCTAAACAAAAAATATATTTGTTTAGCATAATCGATGGTTAATTATTCCTGCCGAACAAGGATTTTATTGCGTCCATACGCTTTCTATTTGTAATATACTAAGTATTGAAATGTTTTCTTACTACACATTTAAAATCTCTTTTGTTGCTCCCGAGCGCCAAGCTTAGAATTTAAAGAAGAAATGTACATTTTCATAGTGCACGGAAGTTCGACATTCAGAAAGAAAGAAGGTCTAGTGGAAAACATTTCAAAACTTCCAAAAGGTATAGCAGTAATGAAAATAACACTCTTGTATGGAAACCAGAAAAACCACAAGGTAGATTTCATAAGATACCTAGCAATCAGTAACACACAAACTGAATTTTTAATATTAATGTCCTCATTATTAACGATCCTTATTTATTCTCACCACGCAATGGGTAAAATATCTGGAGCTTTATCCCACTTTCCGGAAAAAAATATTTTGTGTTTCGAGAAATTCGCGTTCAATGCTAATACCCACTTCAAAACCCATTTTCTATACAGACCAAGTCAGAGATGATTTACTGCAAAATGTTAAATTATTATGCTTTTCAGAGGCTGAAAAGCGTTTTAATTATGACATTTTAACTATGGGATTAATAGTTTATTTTTCGGGAAATACGCGTTCAATGCTAGTACTCGTTCGAAACTCATTTTCTCTACAGAGCTAGTCAGAGATGATTTTCTCTAAAACGTTGAATTATTAAGCTTTACAGAGTATGAAAAGCATTATAATTCTGACATTTCGACTAAGGATCAAAACTTGATTTTTCGAGAAATTTGCGTTCAATGTTAATACTCACATGAGACTCATTTCTATACAGACCAAGCCAGAAATGATTTTCTTTAAAATGTAGAATTATTATGTTTTTCAGAGGTTGAAAAGCATTTAATTAAGACATTTGGACTTTAAAATGAATAGTTGATTTTTCGAGAAATACGCTTTTAATGTTAGTACTCGTTCGAAACTCATTTTCTCTACAGAGCTAGTCAGAGATGATTTTCTTTAAAATGTTGAATTATTAAGCTATATAGAGCCTGAAAAGTGTTTTAGTTATGACATTTGGACTATGGAATGAATATTTGATTTTTCGATAAATACTCGTACAATGCTGGTAAACGTTTGAAACTCATTTTCTCTACTTACCTAGCCAGAAATGATTTTCATTAAAATGTTGAATTATTAAGATTATAAGAGCCTGAAAAGCGTTTTAATTATGACATTTCGCCTATAATATCAAAACTTGATTTTTCGAGAAATTCGCTTTAGATGATAATTTTCGTTTGAAACTCATTTTCTCTTCAGACCATGCCAGAGATGATTTTCTTAATAATTTTGAATTATTATGCATTTCAGAGCCAGAAAAGCGTTTTAATTCTGACATTTGATCTATGGGATTATTTGTTGATTTTTCGAAAATACGCGTTCAATTCTAGTACTCGTTCAAAACTCATTTTTTCTACAGCCCAAGCCAAAGATGATTTTCTTTAAAATGTTGAATTAATATGCTTTTCAGAGCGTGAAAAGCGTTTTAATTAAGACATTTGGACCATAGAATCAATAGTTGATTTTTGAAAAAATACGCGTACAATGCTGGTACACGTTTGAAACTCATTTTCTCTACAGATTTAGCGAGAAATGATTTTCATTAAAATGTTGTCCTATTAAGCTTTTCAGCGCCTGAGATGCGTTTTAATTCTGACATTTCGACTATAGGATCAAAACTTGAGTTTTCGAGAAATTCGCGTTCAATGCTAATACTCGTTTGAAACTCTTTTTCTCTACAGACCAAGCCAGAGATGATTTTCTTTCAATTGTTACCTCTTCCCTGAGACACGAAATTTATAAGAAAAGGGCCTGTAACTAGGTAATCTATAAATAAAATCTTCTATATGATTACTTTTTATTAAGCCCGTTTTTTTGTACCGTCACGGAAAACCCGGAAATATATTTAAACCATTACTTCTTGGCTGAGGCTCGAAGTTCAAAAGAAATTTTGGATGAAATCCTATCGACTGCGTGAGGTTTGTATCTAAGCAAACTTTAAATAAAATATCCTACATGATTATTTTCTCTTAAGCTTATTTTCGATTTTGGACCATCACGGAAAACCCGGGAAATATATTTTAGTTCTTACTTCTTCGCTGAGACACGAAGTTCAAATGAAACTATGGACGAAATCTTATCGAGTATGTAAGGTTTGTGTCTAGCGAATTTTTAAATAAAATCATCTATGTGATTACCTTCTATTAAGTCCGTTTTTTTATTTCTGTACCACCAGGGAAAATCCGGGAAATATTTATCAATTCTTACTTATTCTTTGAAAATATTAAGAAACTGGACCATATCTTATCGAGTGTGTATGACCTGTAACGAGGTAATTTATAAATAAAATCTTCTATGTGATTAATTTCTATTGAGCCAGTTTTTTTATTTTTGTACCGTTAGATAAATTCAGGGAAATATTTTATAATTCTTACGTCCTCGCTCAGATACGAAGTTCACAAGAAATTATTTACCAGATATTATCGAATGTGTGGAGTTTGTATCTAAGTAATACTTATTAACGTGGAATGAATTGAAAAACAAAAATGGGGAGTAATGCTGTGTTTCGAAAGAGTATTAAAAATAAGTTTAGGTTTTCATTCATTACTCTCTCTAGAATAGTCTTATTTCGACTTAATACACGCTTATCAAAGTTTCTAATTGAAATACTTTATTCCAAGCAAACAACTATTTGCAACTGATTAAATATTTTGCTTTTATTTTTTTTTCGAGACATTCGAGACGAGGCGAGACTTTTCAAAAGCCGTCCCGTCCCGTATAGTGTCTCGACTCGAAAACGAGACGAGAAAGGCATTCCGTCTCGTCCCGTCTCGAATTTCAAAAGGCTTGTCCCGTCCCGTGAGCAACACTATTTTCCGTCAAGGTACAAAAATGAAAAACGAGCATAATAGAAAGTAATCATATAAAATATTTTATTTAAGGATTACTTAGATACAAACCTCTCACATTAGATAACATTTTGTCCATAGGTTCTTGAGAACTTCGTGTCTCAGCAAAGAAATAAGAATTATGAAATTTTTCCGAGTTTTCAGTGACCGCACAAAAAACAAAAACGGGCTTAATACAAGGAAATCGTATAGACGATTTTATTTAAGGATTACTTAGATACAAACCTCACACACTCGATAATATTTTGTCCATAGTTTCTTATGAATTTCGTGTCTCAGCGAAGAAGTAAGAATTGAAATATATTTCCCTGGTATTCCGTGATGGTACAAAAATTGGAAATGAGCTTAAGAGAAAGTAGTCATATAGGAGATTTTATTTATGGATTGCCTAGATACAACCCTTACACAGTCGACAAGATTTGGTCCATAATTTCTTGTGAACTTCGTGATTCAGCGAGGAAGTAAGAATTTAAAAATATTTCCAGGGTTTTCCCTGAATGTACGTACAAACATAAAAAACGGACGTAATAGAAAGTAATCATATAAATGATTTTATTTAAAGATTACCTAGATACAAACCTCACACACTCGATATTGGTCCATAGTTTCTTATGAATTCTATGTCTCAGCCAAGAAGTAAGAATTTAAAAAAAATTCCCGAGTTTTCCCTGATGTACAAAAATAAAGTACGGGTTTAATAGAAAGTAATCATATAGAAGATTTTATTTAAAGACTAACTGGATACAAACCCTACACACTCAACTATATTTTGTCCATAGTTTCTTCTGAACCTCGTGTCTCAGCGAAGAAATAAGAATTAAGAAATATTTTCCGTGTTTTGTTGACGGTACAAAAAAAAGGGCTTCATAGAAAGTAATTGTGTAGAAGATTTTATTTAAGTATTACTTAGATACAAACTCCACACATTCGATAATATCTGGTAAATAATTTCTTGTGAACTGCGTATCGTAACGAGGAAGTAAAAGTTAAAAAAACATATTTACCGCATTTTCCGCCACCTTACAAAGATTGAAAATAGGCTTAATATAAAGTAATCATATAGGATACTTTATTTATAGATTACTTATATACGAACCTCGGATACTCGATAAGATTTCGTCCATAGTTTCTTGTGAACTTTGTGTCTCAGCGAAGAAGTGATAATTGAAATATATTTCCCGGGTTTTCCGTGATGGTGCAAAAATAAAAATCGTGCTTAATAGAAAGTAATCACATAGAAGATTATATTTAAAGATTACTTAGATACAAATCTCACACACTCGATAATATTTGGTGCAGAGTTTCTTGTGAATTTCGTGTATCAACGCGGACGTAAGAATTATAAAACATTTCCCTAGGTTTCCCTGATTTACCAAAATAAAATACGGGCTTAAAACAAAGTAATCATAGAGAAGATTTTATTCAAAGATTAACTGGATACAAACCCTACACACTAGATAAAATTTGGTTCATAGTTTCTTGTGAAATTCGTGTTTCAGCGAGGAAGTAAGAACAGAAATAGGTTTCCCGGGTATTCCTTGATGGTACAAAAATTAAAAATGTTCTCAATTGAGACTAACCATATAGGAGATATTATATAATAATTCCTCGATACAAATCTCACACATTCGATAATGTGTTTCTTAAGAACTCTATGTCTCAGCCAAGAAGTAAGAATTTAAAAAAAAATCCCGAGTTTTCCCTGATGTACAAAAATAAAGTACGGGTTTAATAGAAAGTAATCATATAGAAGATTTTATTTAAAGACTAACTGGATACAAACCCTACACACTCAACAATATTTTGTCCATAGTTTCTTGTGAACTTCGTATCTGAGCGAGGACGTAAGAATTATAAAATATTTCCCTGAATTTATCTAACGGTACAAAAATAAAAAAAACTGGCTCAATAGAAATTAATCACATAGAAGATTTTATTTATAAATTACTTCGTTACAGGTCATACACACTCGATAAGATATGGTCCAGTTTCTTAATATTTTCAAAGAATAAGTAAGAATTGATAAATATTTCCCGGATTTTCCCTGGTGGTACAAAAATAAAAAAACGGACTTAATAGAAGGTAATCACATAGATGATTTTATTTAAAAATTCGCTAGATACAAACCTTACATACTCGATATGATTTCATGAATTGTTTCATTTGAACGTCGTGTCTCAGCGAAGAAGTAAGAACTAAAATATATTTCCCGGGTTTTCCGTGATGGTCCAAAATCGAAAAAAAGCTTAAGAGAAAATAATCATGTAGGAGATTTTATTTAAAGTTTGCTTAGATACATACCTCACGCAGTCGATAGGATTTCATCCAAAATTTCTTTTGAACTTCGAGCCTCAGCCAAGAAGTAAAGGTTTAAATATATTTCCGGGTTTTCCGTGACGGTACAAAAAAACGGGCTTAATAAAAAGTAATCATATAGAAGATTTTATTTATAGATTACCTAGTTACAGGCCCTTTTCTTATAAATTTCGTGTCTCAGGGAAGAGGTAACAATTGAAAGAAAATCATCTCTGGCTTTGTCTGTAGAGAAAAAGAGTTTCAAACGAGTATTAGCATTGAACGCGAATTTCTCGAAAACTCAAGTTTTGATCCTATAGTCGAAATGTCAGAATTAAAACGCTTCTCAGGCGCTGAAAAGCTTAATAAGACAACATTTTAATGAAAATCATTTATGGCTAGGTCTGTAGAGAAAATGAGTTTCAAACGTGTACCAGCATTGTACGCGAATTTCTACAAAAATCAACTATTCATTCTATGGTCCAAATGTCTTAATAAAAACTCTTTTCACGGTCTGAAAAGTATATTAATTCAACATTTTAAAGAAAATCTTCTTTCGCTTTGTCTGTAGAAAATATGAGTTTTGAAAGAGTACTTGCATCGAACGCGTATTTCTCGAAAAATCAACTAATAATCCCATAGATCAAATTTCTGAATTAAAACGCTTTTCTGGCTCTGAAACTCATAATAATTCAAGATTATTAAGAAAATCATCTCTGGCATGGTCTGAAGAGAAAATGAGTTTCAAACCAAAATTATCATTTAAAGCGAATTTCGAGAAAAATCAAGTTTTGATATTATAGGCGAAATGTCATAATTAAAACGCTTTTCAGGCTCTTATAATCTTAATAATTCAACATTTTAATGAAAATCATTTCTGGCTAGGTAAGTAGAGAAAATGAGTTTCAAACTTTTACCAGCATTGTACGAGTATTTATCGAAAAATCAAATATTCATTCCATAGTCCAAATGTCATAATTAAAACACTTTTCAGGCTCTATATAGCTTAATAATTCAACATTTTAAAGAAAATCATCTCTGACTAGCTCTGTGGAGAAAATGAGTTTCGAACGAGTACTAACATTTAAAGCATATTTCTCGAAAAATCAACTATTCATTTTGAAGTCCAAATGTCTTAATTAAAAGCATTTCAACCTCTGAAAAGCATAATAATTCAACTTTTTAAAGAAAATCATTTCTGGCTTGGTCTGTATAGAAATGAGTCTCATGTGAGTATTAACATAGAACGCAAATTTCTCGAAAAATCAAGTTTAGATCCTTAGTCGAAATGTCAGAATTATAACGCTTTTCAGCCTCTGAAAATCTTAATAATTCAACATTTTAAAGAAAATCATCTCAGGTTAGGTCTGTAGAGAAAATGAGTTTCAAACGTGTACTACCTTTGAAAGCGTATATCTCCAAAAATCAGATATTAATCCTATAGTCCAAGTGTCTTAATTAAAACGCTTTTCAGGATCTGAAAAGCATAATAAATTAACATTTTAAAGTAAATCATCTCTGGCTTGGTCTGTATAGAAAATGTGTGTTAGTGAGTATTAGCATAGAACGGGAATTTCTCGAAAAATTAAGTTTTGATCCTATAGTAGAAACGTCAGAATTAAAACGCTTTTCAGGCTCTTATAATCTTAATAATTCAACATTTTAATGAAAATCATTTCTGGCAAGGTAAGTAGAGAAAATGAGTTTCAAACTTTTACCAGCATTGTACGAGTATTTACAGAAAAATCAAATATTTATTCCATAGTCCAAATGTCATAATTAAAACACTTTTCAGGCCGTATATAGCTTAATAATTCAACATTTTAAAGAAAATCATTTCTGGCTTGGTCTGTATAGAAATGAGTCTCATGTGAGTATTAACATTGAACGCAAATTTCTCGAAAAATCAAGTTTTCATCCTAAGTCGAAATATCAGAATTACAACGCTTTTCAGCTTCTGAAAATCTTAATAATTCAACATTTTAAAGAAAATCATCTCAGGTTAGGTCTGTAGAGAAAATGAGTTTCAAACGTGTATATATATATATATACCTTTGAAAGCGTATATCTCGAAAAATCAGATATTAATCCTATAGTCCAAGTGTCTTAATTAAAACGCTTTTCAGGATGTGAAAAGCATAATAAATTAACATTTTAAAGTAAATCATCTCTGGCTTGGTCTGTATAGAAAATGTGTCTTAGTGAGTATTAGCATTGAACGCGAATTTCTCGAAAAATTAAGTTTTGATCCTATAGTAGAAATGTCATAATTAAAACGCTTTTCAGGCTCTGAAAAGCTTAATAATTCAACATTTTAATGAAAATCATCACTAGCTAGGTCTGTAGAGAAAATAAGTTTCAAACCTGTACCAGCATTGAACGCGTTTTTCTCTAAAAATCAAATATTCATTCCATAGTCCAAATGAATTAATTAAAACGCTTTTCAGGCTCTGTAAAGCTTAATAATTCAACGATTTAGAGAAAATCATCTCTGACTAGCTCTGTAGAGAAAATGAGTTTCGAACGAGTACTAACATTGAACGCGTATTTCTCGAAAAATCAACTATTAATCCCATAGTTAAAATGTCATAATTAAAACGCTTTTCAGTATCTGAAAAGCATAATAATTTAACATTTTGAAGTAAATCATCTCTGGCTTGGTCTGTATAGAAAATGGGTTTTGAAGTGAGTATAAGCATTGAACGCGAATTTCTCGAAACACAAAATATTTTTTTCCGGAAAGTGGGATAAAGCTCCAAATATTTTACCCATTGCGTGGTGAGAATAAATAAGGATCGTTAATAATGAGGACATTAATATTAAAAATGCAGTTTGTTGGTTACTGATTGCTAGGTATCTTATCAAATCTACTTTGTGGTTTTTCTGGCTTCCATACAAGAGTGTTCTTTTCATTACTGCTATACCTTTTGGAAGTTTTGAAATGTTTTCCACTAGACCTTCTTTCTTTCTGAATGTCGAACTTCCGTCCACTATGAAAATGTACATTTCTTCTTTAAATTCTAAGCTTGGCGCTCGGGAAAGCTTAGAAAGCGTATGATCGCAACAAAATCCTTGTTTGGCAGGAATAATTAACCATCGATTATGCTAAACAAATATATTTTTTGTTTAGCTAGAGCAAGGTCCCAGGAGGATGCAAGAAGCCGTTCCTGCAAAAGTGTATGTTGTACGAAGCGAAGAAACGTGACAAAACCACCACGTATGGAAGGCAAACCTGCATATATTTTATATCGCACATTTACAGAGCCGTGCCTCCTGAAGTTACAAAAATCCCAACTTCAATGATTCTTTCAGACATGATATAGTTGAAAAAAATATGTTTAGATGCACCAAAAGTGCATCATTGTCAGATTATGCATTAAAGGTGTTATTGAAATCAACATATTTGTGTAAATTGGGTGCCTCCCCGATGGCGTAGTAATAACGTCGAGGTCTTGTAATCAAGGGTCCCCTCGTTCGATACCAAATGGAGGCACAAAGTGGATCGGATCACACTTTAAACTGTAGGTCGATTCGCGATTTAGCCTATTTGTGAATCAAGTGGACTTAAAACCCAATATCAACCTTAAGAATATTAGAATCCACTAATTCACCCGCAGCTAAGTCAAATTTCACACATCCCTTTTCATCCTCGTTCATAGACTTCCTGCAATACTCTTGTGCATGTGGGTTGCATCCCACCAGGTGCGACACATGTGAGGAGTTATTCTTACCCTGTACTGCGTTATTTCTTTTCATAACAGTAAGTCTAAATTCTTGTTTTATCTGAACTTTTTTATCTGAAGGAAACAACTCTCAAGTCTCAACAATTATAATTTTTTTGCTTAAATTTCCTATAATTTATACAAACAGTACCACATATCACGTCCTTTGGTGCAACACTGTCAACAGCTAATGTTACTTTCTTCGTCCAAATAAATTTACTTCCAACCAGTGACGGCGCCAGGGAAATGTGACTGGGGGGGGGGGCGAAAGGCTGGCAACAAAATATTGTAAGGGGGTAGTCACATTAAAAAGCCAGAAAACACTACACATATATATATATACATATATAATAATACTTATAATAATGACTATTATAATTATTATTATTATTATTATTATTATTATTATATTCATGTATATTGTTTTGTGTTTGTCTTTTATTAAGAGTGGACGTTTACTGCCTAAATTTACTTCTTGATTACTAGATTATCTCCACATGATTCGTTTTAATAAAGACATTAATTCTTTTTTATTGGTAAGTTGCGTTGTCTCCAGTAGCCTATTTCAGTATTGAAAGACATTCATAATTTTATAATTCATCGTCTTTCTTGAGATGAAACTACTGATATAAATATTTAAGTTATAAGATAATAATATAAATGACGAAAAAATGCTTCGAAGAGTTTAATTTTCTTGCAAAATAAACGTGACGTTGGAAGAAATGAATCTTCTTAAGTATTAGAAACAATGTGAGGCACTTAGTGAAGTGTATTTCTCATGTAGGAGAATTCTGCTCTGTGTGGTTTGGAGAACACATTGCCACCTTTGGTACGTCCAGGACTTGACATTTCTTCTCAATGGCAAGAACAGCCAAATGAGGCAGTTTGCATCCAGCATCCTGTTTCGAGCAAGCCTTTTCAAAGATTTTAAATACAACCATCTTCGTAATGCTGAAGAGTTTTGGGCAAAATTTGTATTTCACCTTTCAGGGAAATGTTATCACAGGATAAAAAAAATCAGACAAAGATTACAGTTACTCACGATTCAAGAAATATTCTGACCCTGGCATTACTTACTCTTATTCTACCACTCCAACGTATGTCTGTGCTAAACAAGTACAGGCACCTATGGGGTTCGTGGGAAGATGTTCTTCGATTTTGATGTGTTCGAGACTGAGCGAACCTGTATCCAATGATTGAAGCGTGGCAAATCCTAAATTGCGTTATTATACGTACCCGCGATATGTTTTGATTCGAATTTTAAGTGTAATTTGCATTTTAAGGTTCATGTTCAATACATTTCGAAAAAATATATCCAAATTAACTTCAAAAGTATCGAAGAAATTCCCTTTGTTAAGGTTTCCTCAGACTCATCATCTCGAAATTCAAGTCCCTGAATAGTAAGAAACCGCGATGAATCCACAACAACTGACATTTAGTGCCGGGTTTTTTCGATCACCTTTGATCCCAGGTTCGATACCCAGTGGAGGCACTTTAAGCTAAGTCCCGATTGACTTTTCTGTGCATAAAATGGACTTAAAACACAAAATCAACCAACCAATCAAATCTTGAATCAACTTTGAATGTATTTTAATAATTAGCGTTGTCACTAACGACCACGATTAGAATAATTTGCGGGTACTACAGATGATGTCTTGTGGTCCTGAAAATATTCGTGATGTTTTAAAACCATCCACATTCAACACTTTTTCCCATTTCTTAAAACTTTTTAAAACTTAGGTTAATCTCGACGATTATAGGACATAAATGAATGAGAAATCACCTATGCCCAGGTCGGCGCTCGAATCTTGAACGAAAGTCACATACACATAGCTATATATATATATACTAAACAAATTAATATTTGTTAATCAAGTTGGTATTATAATCAGGAAAGTGATATCATGCAGAATACACCACTTTGAAAAGGTGAAAATCGTCATATACTTATAAATGAACTCTCTTTATTATTTGATATTTAATTAACTTCAGTTGGAGGGCCCGGGAGAGGGCGAAGTGGCGCCCCCTGCCTCCTCTGGCGTCGTCACTGCTTCCAACCCTCTAATAACTTCGCAGCTGATAGCCTCACCATCGAAATGGAATCTTGTGTGTCGGCAAATAATACAAAGAACTTGTGTTCACTGTCCCTCTTGCATTCAAAGTTTGCCGTTTTCCTTTTCAGCTTTTCCTGCAAAACTTCCTGTCAGCAAGCAAAGCAAATTACAGAATTTTTATTGCCCCACCCTTGCATCAACTTTCATTCCTACTTTAGGCCTGGATTTATGGCACTTACCCGCTACTGCAGGTTTGCCCCCTGAAGGAACGGTGTCCATTGTTCAAAGCAAAACCTCTGTCAGTGGGAAGCGGCGAAAAATAGTCTCGGAAAACGCCCTGGCCGTAAACAGACTCCCGCCACCCTAACATTGCTGTCAGCTTCCCTCTGAAATTTGATAAAACTACTTTGTGAAAATTGTTTAGTAACGATTGAAAATGTAGACAGTAGACACTACATGTATTTTGCTAATAAACTTGAAGGCTAAATTTACAGAATAAAAAGAACAGCTACAACATTCCTTCATTTGATTCACAGAAAAGCTAATCGGAACTGGACCCACACTTTAAAATGGGATTCAAATCACTATGTTCCTTCACCGGTTATCGAACCCGGCACCCCTTGATTACAAGGTGAAGTGCTACCACTGTACCATCGGGGAGTCCCAATAGAACAAAGTTTCCTTCTACGACGATTATACAGAAGTTAGTGCACTTCCTTCACGTGAAATCTATTCTATATCAGGTTCAGTATTTCGTTATTACAATCCAAGGAATAGTATTCAACTTAAATAAGAAATAAATACATAAAAAAGCATTCTAAATAATCTTCAAACAGACGTAAAAAAATCGAATCCAACCACCTGTAGAATGCCTGAGGGAAACAACAAGAATTTTCTCAACAAAGACATTTCCGAAAATTCCATAACATTCTAATAATTTCGCAACACGTGCAAATAATCATGTGGTAAAATCTTGTCATGGTTCCATGTAAACACGAAAATCACCAAATTACTTCTTTCCATATTTCCTGTATTTTCTCCTCCTCTTTAGCTCTCAGCAGTTCGGAGTGGGATAATGCAAGATTATTTGTCCCTAATTATCTCCTTCTCTTAGTCTTGCTTATATCTTGGACTCCTTAATAACTTTCCCAACAACTCCTTATCAATTTGTACTGCCATGTTTCCTACAATGCTTTTCCTACTTCCTAATAACAATCACTTCTGTACACCCTTTGATGTAAAAATTAATTAATAAAAATAAACCACATCCGTCGGTCCGTTTATCCTTCCAACCTATAGAGCTGAGACTATTTTTACAAGATAAACCTCGGACGCAGACATTCCACGATCTTTTGGCCCCTCCTTCCACCTTCTCTACCTGCCCTTTGACTTGATGTTATTCAGAATTGTATTAGTATCTGGAGTACTATCGTAACATAAAGTTATTAACCTGGAATGAATTGAAAAACAAAAATGGGGAGTAATGCTGTGTTTCGAAAGAGTATTAAAAATAAGTTTAGGTTTTCATTCATTACTCTCTCTAGAATAGTCTTATTTCGACTTAATACACGCTTATCAAAGTTTCTAATTGAAATACTTTATTCCAAGCAAACAACTATTTGCAACTGATTAAATATTTTGCTTTTATTTTTTTTTCGAGACATTCGAGACGAGGCGAGACTTTTCAAAAGCCGTCCCGCCCGTATAGTGTCTCGACTCGAAAACGAGACGAGAAAGGCATTCCGTCTCGTCCCGTCTCGAATTTCAAAAGGCTTGTCCCGTCCCGTGAGCAACACTATTTTCCGTCAAGGTACAAAAATGAAAAACGAGCATAATAGAAAGTAATCATATAAAATATTTTATTTAAGGATTACTTAGATACAAACCTCTCACATTAGATAACATTTTGTCCATAGGTTCTTGAGAACTTCGTATCTCAGCAAAGAAATAAGAATTATGAAATTTTTCCGAGTTTTCAGTGACCGCACAAAAAACAAAAACGGGCTTAATACAAGGAAATCGTATAGACGATTTTATTTAAGGAATACTTAGATACAAACCTCACACACTCGATAATATTTTGTCCATAGTTTCTTATGAACTTCGTGTCTCAGCGAGGAAGTAAGAATTTAAAAATATTTCCAGGGTTTTCCCTGAATGTACGTACAAACATAAAAAACGGACGTAATAGAAAGTAATCACATCAATGTTTTTATTTAAAGATTACCTAGATACAAACCTCACACACTCGATATTGGTCCATAGTTTCTTATGAATTCTATGTCTCAGCCAAGAAGTAAGAATTTAAAAAAATTTCCCGAGTTTTCCCTGATGTACAAAATTAAAGTACGGGTTTAATAGAAAGTAATCATATAGAAGATTTTATTTAAAGACTAACTGGATACAAACCCTACACACTCAACTATATTTTGTCCATAGTTTCTTCTGAACCTCGTGTCTCAGCGAAGAAATAAGAATTAAGAAATATTTTCCGTGTTTTGTTGACGGTACAAAAAAAAGGGCTTCATAGAAAGTAATTGTGTAGAAGATTTTATTTAAGTATTACTTAGATACAAACTCCACACATTCGATAATATCTGGTAAATAATTTCTTGTGAACTGCGTATCGTAACGAGGAAGTAAAAGTTAAAAAACATATTTACCGCATTTTCCGCCACCTTACAAAGATTGAAAATAGGCTTAATATAAAGTAATCATATAGGATACTTTATTTATAGATTACTTATATACGAACCTCGGATACTCGATAAGATTTCGTCCATAGTTTCTTGTGAACTTTGTGTCTCAGCGAAGAAGTGATAATTAAAATATATTTCCCGGGTTTTCCGTGATGGTGCAAAAATAAAAATCGTGCTTAATAGAAAGTAATCACATAGAAGATTATATTTAAAGATTACTTAGATACAAATCTCACACACTCGATAATATTTGGTGCAGAGTTTCTTGTGAATTTCGTGTATCAACGCGGACGTAAGAATTATAAAACATTTCCCTAGGTTTCCCTGATTTACCAAAATAAAATACGGGCTTAAAACAAAGTAATCATAGAGAAGATTTTATTCAAAGATTAACTGGATACAAACCCTACACACTAGATAAAATTTGGTTCATAGTTTCTTGTGAAATTCGTGTTTCAGCGAGGAAGTAAGAACAGAAATAGGTTTCCCGGGTGTTCCATGATGGTACAAAAATTAAAAATGTTCTCAATTGAGACTAACCATATAGGAGATATTATATAATAATTCCTCGATACAAATCTCACACATTCGATAATGTGTTTCTTATGAATTCTATGTCTCAGCCAAGAAGTAAGAATTTAAAAAAAAATCCCGAGTTTTCCCTGATGTACAAAAATAAAGTACGGGTTTAATAGAAAGTAATCATATAGAAGATTTTATTTAAAGACTAACTGGATACAAACCCTACACACTCAACAATATTTTGTCCATAGTTTCTTGTGAACTTCGTATCTGAGCGAGGACGTAAGAATTATAAAATATTTCCCTGAATTTATCTAACGGTACAAAAATAAAAAAAACTGGCTCAATAGAAATTAATCACATAGAAGATTTTATTTATAAATTACCTCGTTACAGGTCATACACACTCGATAAGATATGGTCCAGTTTCTTAATATTTTCAAAGAATAAGTAAGAATTGATAAATATTTCCCGGATTTTCCCTGGTGGTACAAGAATAAAAAAACGGACTTAATAGAAGGTAATCACATAGATGATTTTATTTAAAAATTCGCTAGATACAAACCTTACATACTCGATATGATTTCATCCATAGTTTCATTTGAACGTCGTGTCTCAGCGAAGAAGTAAGAACTAAAATATATTTCTCGGGTTTTCCGTGATGGTCCAAAATCGAAAAAAACTTAAGAGAAAATAATCATGTAGGAGATTTTATTTAAAGTTTGCTTAGATACAAACCTCACGCAGTCGATAGGATTTCATCCAAAATTTCTTTTGAACTTCGAGCCTCAGCCAAGAAGTAAAAGTTTAAATATATTTCCGGGTTTTCCGTGACTGTACAAAAAAACGGGCTTAATAAAAAGTAATCATATAGAAGATTTTATTTATAGATTACCTAGTTACAGACACTTTTCTTATAAATTTCGTGTCTCAGGGAAGAGGTAACAATTGAAAGAAAATCATCTCTGGCTTGGTCTGTAGAGAAAAAGAGTTTCAAACGAGTATTAGCATTGAACGCGAATTTCTCGAAAACTCAGGTTTTGATCCTATAGTCGAAATGTCAGAATTAAAACGCTTCTCAGGCGCTGAAAAGCTTAATAAGACAACATTTTAATGAAAATCATTTCTGACTAGGTCTTTAGAGAAAATGAGTTTCAAACGTGTACCGGCATTGTACGCGTATTTCTACAAAAATCAACTATTCATTCTATGGTCCAAATGTCTTAATAAAAACGCTTTCACGGTCTGAAAAGCATATTAATTCAACATTTTAAAGAAAATTTTCTTTGGCTTGGTCTGTAAAAAAAATGAGTTTTTGAACGAGTACTAGCATTGAACGCGTATTTCTCGAAAAATCAACTTATAATCCCATAGATCGAATGTCAGAATTAAAACGCTTTTCTGGCTCTGGACTGTATAATAATTCAAAATTATTAAGAAAATCATCTCTGGCATGGTCTGAAGAGAAAATGAGTTTCAAACGAAAATTATCATTTAAAGCGAATTTCGAGAAAAATCAAGTTTTGATATTATAGGCGGAATGTCATAATTAGAACGCTTTTCAGGCTCTTATAATCTTAATAATTCAACATTTTAATGAAAATCATTTCTGGCTAGGTAAGTAGAGAAAATGAGTTTCAAACTTTTACCAGCATTGTACAAGTATTTATCGAAAAATCAAATATTCATTCCATAGTCCAAATGTCATAATTAAAACACTTTTCAGGCTCTATATAGCTTAATAATTCTACATTTTAAAGAAAATCATCTCTGACTAGCTCTGTAGAGAAAATGAGTTTCGAACGAGTACTAACTTTAAAAGCGCATTTCTCGAAAAATCAACTATTCATTTTAAAGTCCAAATGTCTTAATTAAAGCGCTTTTCAAACTCTCAAAAGCATAATAATTCAACATTTTAAAGAAAATCATTTCTGGCTTGGTCTGTATAGAAATGAGTCTCATGTGAGTATTAACATTGAACGCAAATTTCTCGAAAAATCAAGTTTTGATCCTTAGTCGAAATGTCATAATTATAACGCTTTTCAGCCTCTGTAAAGCATAATAATTTAACATTTTGAAGTAAATCATCTCTGGCTTGGTCTGTATAGAAATTGGGTTTTGAAGTGAGTATTAGCATTAGGGTATGCCCGCGATATGTTTTGTTTCGAATTTTAAGTGTAATTTGCATTTTGAGGTTCATGTTCAATACATTTCGAAATAATATATCCTCATTAACTTCAAGAGTATCGAAGAAATTTCCTATGTTAAGGTTTCCTCAGACTCTTCATCTCGAAATTCAATCCCTGAATAGTAAGAAACCGCGATGAATCCACAACAACTGACATTTAGTGTCGGGTTTTTTCGTTCACCTTTGGTCCCAGGTTCGATACCCAGTGGAGGCACTTTAAGCTAACTCCCGATTGACTTTTCTGTGCATAAAATGGACTTAAAACACAAAATCAGACAACCAATCAAATCTTGAATCAACTTTGAATGTATTTTAATAATTAGCGTTGTCACTAACGACCACGATTTTAATAATTTGCGCGTACTACAGATGATGTCTTGTGGTCCTGAAAATATTCGTGATGTTTTAAAACCATCCACATTCAACACTTTTTCCCAGTTCTTAAAACTTTTTAAAACTTAGGTTAATCTCGACGATTATAGGACATAAATGAATGAGAAATCACCTATGCCCAGGTCGGCGCTCGAATCTTGAACGAAAGTCACATACACATAGCTATATATATATATACTAAACAAATTAATATTTGTTAATCAAGTTGGTATTATAAACAGGAAAGTGATATCATGCAGAATACTCCACTTTGAAAAGGAGAAAATCGTAATATACTTATAAATGAACTCTCTTTATTATTTGATATTTAATTAACTTCAGTTGGAGGGCCCGGGAGAGGGCGAAGTGACGCCCCCCTGCCTCCTCTGGCGTCGTCACTGCTTCCAACCCTCTAATAACTTCGCTGCTGATAGCCTCACCTTCGAAATGGAAGCTTGTGTGTCGGCGAATAATACAAAGAACTTGTGTTCACTGTCCCTTTTGCATTCAAAGTTTGCCGTTTTCCTTTTCAGCTTTTCCTTCAAAACTTCCTGTCAGCAAGCAAAGCAAATTACAGAATTTTTATTGCCCCTCCTTTGCATCAACTTTCATTCCTACTTTAGGCCTGGATTTATGGCACTTACCCGCTACTGCAGGTTTGCCCCCTGAAGGAACGTTGTTCATTGTTCAAAGCAAAACCTCTGTCAGTGGGAAGCGGCGAAAAATAGTCTCGGAAAACGCCCTGGCCGTAAACAGACTCCCGCCACCCTAACATTGCTGTCAGCTTCCCTCAGAAGTTTGATAAAACAACTTTGTGAAATTTGTTTAGTAACGATTGAAAATGTAGACAGTAGATACTACATGTATTTTGCTAGAGACTTGAAGGCTAAATTTACAGAATAAAAAGAACAGCTACAACATTCCTTCATTTGATTCACAGAAAAGCTAATCGGAACTGGACCCACACTTTAAAATGGGATTCAAATCACTATGTTCCTTCACCGGTTATCGAACCCGGCACCCCTTGATTACAAGGTGAAGTGCTACCACTGTACAATCGGGGAGTCCCAATAGAACAAAGTTTCCTTCTACGACGATTATACAGAAGTTAGTGCACTTCCTTCACTTGAAATCTATTCTATATCAGGCTCAGTATTTCGTTATTACAATCCAAGGAATAGTATTCAACTTAAATAAGAAATAAATACATAAAAAAGCATTCTAAATAATCCTCAAACAGACGTAAAAAAATCGAAGCCAACCACCTGTAGAATGCCTGAGGGAAACAACAAGAATTTTCTCAACAAAGACTTTTCCGAAACTTCCATAACATTCTAATAATTTCGCAAAACGTGCAAATAATCATGTGGTAGAATCTTGTCATGGTTCCATGTAAACACTAAAATCACCAAATTACTTCTTTCCATATTTCCTGTATTTTCTCCTCCTCTTTAGCTCTCAGCAGTTCGGAGTGGGATAATGCAAGATTATTTGTCCCCAATTATCTCCTTCTCTTAGTCTTGCTTATATCTTGGACTCCTTAATAACTTTCCCCACAACTCCTTATCAATTTTTACTGCCATGTTTCCTACAATGCTTTTCTAACTTCCTAATAACAATCAATTCTGTACACCCTTTGATGTAAAAATTAATTAATAAAAATAAACCATATCCGTCGGTCCGTTTATCCTTCCAACCTATAGAGCTGAGACTATTCTAACAAGATAAACCTCGGACGCAGACATTCCACGATCTTTTGGCCCCTCCTTCCACCTTCTCTACCTGCCCTTTTACTTGATGTTATTCAGAATTGTATTAGTATCTGGAGTACTATCGTAACATAAAGTTATTAACCTGGAATGAATTGAAAAACAAAAATGGGGAGTAATGCTGTGTTTCGAAAGAGTATTAAAAATATGTTTAGGTTTTCATTCATTACTCTCTCTAGAATAGTCTTATTTCGACTTAATACACGCTTATCAAAGTTTCTAATTGAAATACTTTATTCCAAGCAAACAACTATTTGCAACTGATTAAATATTTTGCTTTTATTTTTTTTTTTCGAGAAATTCGAGAAGAGACGAGACTTTTCAAAAGCCCGTATCGTGTGTCGCCTCGAAAACGAGACGAGAAAGGCTTTCCGTCTCGTCCCGTCTCGAATTTCGAAAGGCTTGTCCCGTCTCGTGTCTCGTCTCGTTTTCGAGACGAGACAGGAGACGAGACGGGACATGCCCGTCCCGTGAGCAACACTATTTTCCGTCAAGGTACAAAAATGTAAAACGAGCAAAATAGAAAGTAATCATATAAAATATTTTATTTAAGGATTACTTAGATACAAACCTCTCACATTAGATAACATTTTGTCCATAGGTTCTTGAGAACTTTGTGTCTCAGCGAAGAAGTGATAATTAGAATATATTTCCCGGGTTTTCCGTGATGGTACAAAAATAAAAATCGTGCTTAGTAGAAAGTAATCACATAGAAGATTATATTTAAAGATTACTTAGATACAAATCTCACACACTGGATAATATTTGGTGCATAGTTTCTTGTGAATTTCGTGTATCAACGCGGACGTAAGAATTATAAAATATTTCCCTAGTTTTCCCTGATTTACCAAAATAAAATACAGGCTTAAAACAAAGTAATCAAAGAGAAGATTTTATTCAAAGATTAACTGGATACAAACCCTACACACTAGATAAAATTTGGTTCATAGTTTCTTGTGAAATTCGTGTTTCAGCGAGGAAGTAAGAACAAAAATATATTTCCCGGGTATTCCTTGATGGTACAAAAATTAAAAATGTTCTGAATTGAGACTAAACATATAGGAGATATTATATAATAATTCCTCGATACAAATCTCACACATTCGATAAAGTGTTTCTTATGAATTCTATGTCTCAGCCAAGAAGTAAGAATTTAAAAAAAATTCCCGAGTTTTCCCTGATGTACAAAAATAAAGTACGGGTTTAATAGAAAGTAATCATATAGAAGATTTTATTTAAAGACTAACTGGATACAAACCCTACACACTCAACAATATTTTGTCCATAGTTTCTTGTGAACTTCGTATCTGAGCGAGGACGTAAGAATTATAAAATATTTCCCTGAATTTATCTAACGGTACAAAAATAAAAAAAACTGGCTCAATAGAAATTAATCACATAGAAGATTTTATTTATAAATTACCTCGTTACAGGTCATACACACTCGATAAGATATGGTCCAGTTTCTTAATATTTTCAAAGAATAAGTAAGAATTGATAAATATTTCCCGGATTTTCCCTGGTGGTACAAAAATAAAAAAACGGACTTAATAGAAGGTAATCACATAGATGATTTTATTTAAAAATTCGCTAGATACAAACCTTACATACTCGATAACATATCGTCCATAGTTTCATTTGAACTTCGTGTCTCAGCGAAGAAGTAAGAACTAAAATATATTTCCCGGGTTTTCCGTGATGGTCCAAAATCGAAAAAAAGCTTAAGAGAAAATAATCATGTAGGAGATTATATTTAAAGTTTGCTTAGATACAAACCTCACGCAGTCGATAGGATTTCATCCAAAATTTCTTTTGAACTTCGAGCCTCAGCCAAGAAGTAAAGGTTTAAATATATTTCCGGGTTTTCCGTGACGGTACAAAAAAACGGGCTTAATAAAAAGTAATCATATAGAAGATTTTATTTATAGATTACCTAGTTACAGGCCCTTTTCTTATAAATTTCGTGTCTCAGGGAAGAGGTAACAATTGAAAGAAAATCATCTCTGGCTTGGTCTGTAGAGAAAAAGAGTTTCAAACGAGTATTTGCATTGAACGCGAATTTCTCGAAAACTCAAGTTTTGATCCTATAGTCGAAATGTCAGAATTAAAACGCTTCTCAGGCGCTGAAAAGCTTAATAAGACAACATTTTAATGAAAATCATTTCTGGCTAGGTCTGTAGAGAAAATGAGTTTCAAACGTGTACCAGCATTGTTCGCGTATTTCTACAAAAATCAACTATTCATTCTATGGTCCAAATGTCTTAATAAAAACGCTTTTCACGGTCTGAAAAGCATATTAATTCAACATTTTAAAGAAAATCTTCTTTCGCTTTGTCTGTTGAAAAAATGAGTATTGAACGAGTACTTGCATAAAACGCGTATTTTTCGAAAAATCAACTAATAATCCCATAGATCAAATTTCTGAATTAAAGCGCTTTTCTGGCTCTGAAACGCATAATAATTCAAGATTATTAAGAAAATCATCACTGGCATGGTCTGAAGAGAAAATGAGTTTCAAACCAAAATTATCATTTAAAGCGAATTTCGAGAAAAATCAAGTTTTGATATTATAGGCGAAATGTCATAATTAAAACGCTTTTCAGGCTCTTATAATCTTAATAATTCAACATTTTAATGAAAATCATTTCTGGCTAGGTAAGTAGAGAAAATGAGTTTCAAACTTTTACCAGCATTGTACGAGTATTTATCGAAACATCAAATATTCATTCCATAGTCCAAATGTCATAATTAAAACACTTTTCAGGCTCTATATAGCTTAATAATTCAACATTTTAAAGAAAATCATCTCTGACTAGCTCTGTGGAGAAAATGAGTTTCGAACGAGTACTAACATTTAAAGCATATTTCTCGAAAAATCAACTATTCAATTTAAAGTCCAAATGTCATAATTAAAAGCTTTTCAACCTCTGAAAAGCATAATAATTCAACTTTTTAAAGAAAATCATTTATGGCTTGGTCTGTATAGAAATGAGTCTCATGTGAGTTATAAACATTGAACGCAAATTTCTCGAAAATCAAGTATAGATCCTTAGTCGAAATGTCAGAATTATAACGTTTTTCAGCCTCTGAAAATCTTAATAATTCAACATTTTAAAGAAAATCATCTCAGGTTAGGTCTGTAGAGAAAATGAGTTTCAAACGTGTACTACCTTTGAAAGCGTATATCTCCAAAAATCAGATATTAATCCTATAGTCCAAGTGTCTTAATTAAAACGCTTTTCAGGATCTGAAAAGCATAATAAATTAACATTTTAAAGTAAAACATCTCTGGCTTGGTCTGTATAGAAAATGTGTCATAGTGAGTATTAGCATAGAACGGGAATTTCTCGAAAAATTAAGTTTTGATCCTTTAGTAGAAATGTCAGAATTAAAACGCTTTTCAGGCTCTTATAATCTTAATAATTCAACATTTTAATGAAAATCATTTCTGGCTAGGTAAGTAGAGAAAATGAGTTTCAAACTTTTACCAGCATTGTACGAGTAAATACCGAAAAATCAAATATTTATTCCATAGTCCAAATGTCATAATTAAAACACTTTTCAGGCCCTATATAGCTTAATAATTCAACATTTTAAAGAAAATTATCTCTGACTAGCTCTGTAGAGAAAATGAGTTTCGAACGAGTACTAACATTAAAAGCGTATTTCTCGAAAAATCAACTATTCATTTTAAAGTCCATAGGTCTTAATTAAAACGCTTTTCAACCTCTGAAAAGCATAATAATTCAACATTTTAAACAAAATCATTTCTGGCTTGGTCTGTATAGAAATGAGTCTCATGTGAGTATTAACATTGAACGCAAATTTCTCGAAAAATCAAGTTTTGATCCTTAGTCGAAATATCAGAATTATAACGCTTTTCAGCCTCTGAAAATCTTAATAATTCAACATTTTAAAGAAAATCATCTCAGGTTAGGTCTGTAGAGAAAATGAGTTTCAAACGTGTACTACCTTTGAAAGCGTATATCTCGAAAAATCAGATATTAATCCTGTGTCTTAATTAAAACGCTTTTCAGGATGTGAAAAGCATAATAAATTAACATTTTAAAGTAAATCATCTCTGGCTTGGTCTGTATAGAAAATGTGTCTTAGTGAGTATTAGCATTGAACGCGAATTTCTCGAAAAATTAAGTTTTGATCCTATAGTAGAAATGTCAGAATTAAAACGCTTTTCAGGCTCTGAAAAGCTTAATAATTCAACATTTTAATGAAAATCATCACTAGCTAGGTCTGTAGAGAAAATAAGTTTCAAACCTGTACCAGCATTGAACGCGTTTTTCTCTAAAAATCAAATATTCATTCCATAGTCCAAATGAATTAATTAAAACGCTTTTCAGGCTCTGTAAAGCTTAACAATTCAACGTTTTGGAGAAAATCATCTCTGACTAGCTCTGTAGAGAAAATGAGTTTCGAACGAGTACTAGCATTGAACGCGTATTTCTGGAAAAATCAACTATTAATCCCATAGTTAAAATGTCATAATTAAAACGCTTTTCAGCCTCTGAAAAGCATAATAATTTAACATTTTGAAGTAAATCATCTCTGGCTTGGTCTGTATAGAAAATGGGTTTTGAAGTGGGTATTAGCATTGAACGCGAATTTCTCGAAACACAAAATATTTTTTTCCGGAAAGTGGGATAAAGCTCCAAAAATTTTACCCATTGCGTGGTAAGAATAAATAAGGATCGTTAATAATGAGGACATTAATATTAAAAATTCAGTTTGTTGGTTACTGATTGCTAGGTATCTTATGAAATCTACTTTGTGGTTTTTCTGGCTTCCATGCAAGAGTGCTCTTTTCATTACTGCTATACCTTTTGGAATTTTTGAAATGTTTTCCACTAGACCTTCTTTCTTTCTGAATGTCGAACTTCCGTGCACTATGAAAATGTACATTTCTTCTCTAAATTCTAAGCTTGGCGCTCGGGAGCAACAAAAGAGATTTTAAATGTGTAATAAGAAAGCATTTCAATACTTAGTATATTACAAATAAAAAGCGTATGATCGCAATAAAATCCTTGTTCGGCAGGAATAATTAACCATCGATTATGCTAAACAAATATATTTTTTGTTTAGCTAGAGCAAGGTCCCAGGAGGATGCAAGAAGCCGTTCCTGCAAAAGTGTATGTTGTACGAAGCGAAGAAACGTGACAAAACCACCACGTATGGAAGGCAAACCTGCATATATTTTATATCGCACATTTACAGAGCCGTGCCTCCTGAAGTTACAAAAATCCCAACTTCAATGATTCTTTCAGACATGATATAGTTGAAAAAAATATGTTTAGATGCACCAAAAGTGCATCATTGTCAGATTATGCATTAAAGGTGTTATTGAAATCAACATATTTGTGTAAATTGGGTGCCTCCCCGATGGCGTAGTAATAACGTCGAGGTCTTGTAATCAAGGGTCCCCTCGTTCGATACCAAATGGAGGCACAAAGTGGATCGGATCACACTTTAAACTGTAGGTCGATTCGCGATTTAGCCTATTTGTGAATCAAGTGGACTTAAAACCCAATATCAACGTTAAGAATATTAGAATCCACTAATTCACCCGCAGCTAAGTCAAATTTCACACATCCCTTTTCATCCTCGTTCATAGACTTCCTGCAATACTCTTGTGCAAGTGGGTTGCATCCCACCAGGTGCGACACATGTGAGGAGTTATTCTTACCCTGTACTGCGTTATTTCTTTTCATAACAGTAAGGCTAAATTCTTGTTTTATCTGAACTTTTTTATCTGAAGGAAACAACTCTCAAGTCTCAACAATTATAATTTTTTTGCTTAAATTTCCTATAATTTATACAAACAGTACCACATATCACGTCCTTTGGTGCAACACTGTCAACAGCTAATGTTACTTTCCTCGTCCAAATAAATATACTTCCAACCAGTGACGGCGCCAGGGAAATGTGACTGGGGGGGGGGCGAAAGGCTGGCAATAAATATTGTAAGGGGGTAGTCACATTGAAAAGAAAACACTACACATATATATATATATACATATATAATAATACTTATAATAATGACTATTATAATTATTATTTTTATTATTATTATTATTATTATTATATTCATGTATATTGTTTTGTGTTTGTCTTTTATTTAGAGTGGACGTTTACTGCCTAAATTTACTTCTTGATTACTAGATTATCTCCTCATGATTCGTTTTAATAAAGATATTAATTCTTTTTTATTGGTAAGTTGCGTTGTCTCCAGTAGCCTATTTCAGTATTGAAAGACATTCATAATTTTATAATTCATCGTCTTTCTTGAGATGAAACTACTGATATAAATATTTAAGTTATAAGATAATAATATAAATGACGAAAAAATGCATCGAAGAGTTTAATTTTCTTTCAAAATAAACGTGACGTTGGAAGTAATAGACGTTCTTAAGTATTAGAAACATTGTGAGGCACTTAGTGAAGTGTATTTCTCCTGAAGGAGAATTCTGCTCTGTGTGGTTTGGAGAACACATTGCCACCTTTGGTACGTCCAGGACTTGACATTTCTTCTCAATGGCAAGAACAGCCAAATGAGGCAGTTTGCATCCAGCATCCTGTTTCGAGCAAGCCTCTTCAAAGATTTTAAATACAACCATCTTCGTAATGCTGAAGAGTCTTGGGCAAAATTTGTATTTCACCTTTCAGGGAAATGTTATCACAGGATAAAAAAAAATCAGACAAAGATTACAGTTACTCACGATTCAAGAAATATTCTGACCCTGGCATTACTTACTCTTACTCTACCACTCCAACGTATGTCTGTGCTAAACAATTACAGGCACCTATGGTTTTCGTGGGAAGATGTTCTTCGATTTTGATGTGTTCGAGACTGAGCGAAAATGTATCCAATGATTGAAGCGTGGCAAATCCTAAATTGCGTTATTTTACGTGCCCGCGATATGTTTTGATTCGAATTTTAAGTGTAATTTGCATTTTAAGGTTCATGTTCAATACATTTCGAAATAATATATCCAAATTAACTTCAAGAGTATCGAAGAAATTCCCTTTGTTAAGGTTTCCTCAGACTCATCATCTCGAAATTCAAGTCCCTGAATAGTAAGAAACCGCGATGAATCCACAACAACTGACATTTAGTGCCGGGTTTTTTCGATCACCTTTGGTCCCAGGTTCGATACCCAGTGGAGGCACTTTAAGCTAAGTCCCGATTGACTTTTCTGTGCATAAAATGGACTTAAAACACAAAATCAACCAACCAATCAAATCTTGAATCAACTTTGAATGTATTTTAATAATTAGCGTTGTCACTAACGACCACGATTAGAATAATTTGCGCGTACTACAGATGATGTCTTGTGGTCCTGAAAATATTCGTGATGTTTTAAAACCATCCACATTCAACACTTTTTCCCACTTCTTAAAACTTTTTAAAACTTAGGTTAATCTCGACGATTATAGGACATAAATGAATGAGAAATCACCTATGCCCAGGTCGGCGCTCGAATCTTGAACGAAAGTCACATACACATAGCTATATATATATATACTAAAGAAATTAATATTTGTTAATCAAGTTGGTATTATAAACAGGAAAGTCATATCATGCAGAATACACCACTTTGAAAAGGTGAAAATCGTCATATACTTATAAATGAACTCTCTTTATTATTTGATATTTAATTAACTTCAGTTGGAGGGCCCGGGAGAGGGCGAAGTGGCGCCCCCCTGTCTCCTCTGGCGTCGTCACTGCTTCCAACCCTCTAATAACTTCACTGCTGATAGCCTCACCTTCGAAATGGAAGCTTGTGTGTCGGCGAATAATACAAAGAACTTGTGTTCACTGTCCCTCTTGCATTCAAAGTTTGCCGTTTTCCTTTTCAGCTTTTCCTGCAAAACTTCCTGTCAGCAAGCAAAGCAAATTACAGAATTTTTATTGCCCCTCCCTTGCATCAACTTTCATTCCTACTTTAGGCCTGGATTTATGGAATTTTCCCGCTACTACAGGTTTTCCCCCTGAAGGAACGGTGTCCATTGTTCAAGGCAAAACATCTGTCAGTGGCAAGCGGCGAAAAATAGTCTCGAAAACGCCGTGGCCGTAAACAGACTCCCGCCACCCTAACATTTCTGTCAGCTTCCCTCCCTCTGAAGTTTGATAAAACTACTTTGTGAAATTTGTTTAGTAACGATTGAAAATGTAGACAGTAGATACTACATGTATTTTGCTAAAAACTTGAAGGCTAAATTTACAGAATAAAAAGAACAGCTACAACATTCCTTCATTTGATTCACAGAAAAACTAATCGGAACTGGACCCACACTTTAAAATGGGATTCAAATCACTACAAGGTGAACTGCTACCACTGTACCATCGGGGAGTCCCAATAGAACAAAGTTTCCTTCTACGACGATTATACAGAAGTTAGTGCATTTCCTTCATATGAAATCTATTCTATATCAGGCTCAGTATTTCGTTATTACAATCCAAGGAATAGTATTCAACTTAAATAAGAAATAAATACATAAAAAAGCATTCTAAATAACCTTCAAACAGAAGTAAAAAAATCGAATCCAACCACCTGTAAAATGCCTGAGGGAAACAACAAGAATTTTCTCAACAAAGACATTTCCGAATCTTCCATAACATTCTAATAATTTCGCAACACGTGCAAATAATCATGTGGTAAAATCTTGTCATGGTTCCATGTAAACACTAAAATCACCAAATTACTTCTTTCCATATTTTCTGTATTTTCTCCTCCTCTTTAGCTCTCAGCAATTCGGAGTGGGATAATTCAAGATTATTTGTCCCTAATTATCTCCTTCTCTTAGTCTTGCTTATATCTTGGACACCTTAATAACTTTCCCAACAACTCCTTATCAATTTGTACTGCCATGTTTCCTACAATGCTTTTCCTACTTCCTAATAACAATCACTTCTGTACACCCTTTGATGTAAAAATTAATTAATAAAAATAAACCATATCCGTCGGTCCGTTTATCCTTCCAACCTATAGAGCTGAGACTATTTTTACAAGATAAACCTCGGACGCACACATTCCACGATCTTTTGGCCCCTCCTTCCACCTTCTCTACATGCCCTTTTACTTGATGTTATTCAGAATTGTATTAGTATCTGGAGTACTATCGTAACATAAAGTTATTAACCTGGAATGAATTGAAAAACAAAAATGGGGAGTAATGCTGTGTTTCGAAAGAGTATAAAAAAAAAAATAAGGTTTTCATTCATTACTCTCTCTAGAATAGTCTTATTTCGACTTAATACACGCTTATCAAAGTTTCTAATTGAAATACTTTATTCCAAGCAAACAACTATTTGCAACTGATTAAATATTTTGCTTTTATTTTTTTTTTCGAGACATTCGAGACGAGACGAGACTTTTCAAAAGCCCGTATCGTGTCTCGCCTCGAAAACGAGACGAGAAAGGCATTCCGTCTCGTCCCGTCTCGAATTTCAAAAGGCTTGTCCCGTCTGGTGTCTCGTCTCGTTTTCGAGACGAGACAGGAGACGAGACGGGACATGTCCCGTCCCGTGAGCAACACTATTTTCCGTCAAGGTACAAAAATGATAAACGAGCAAAATAGAAAGTAATCATATAAAATATTTTATTTAAGGATTACTTAGATACAAACCTCTCACATTAGATAAAATTTTGTCCATAGGTTCTTGAGAACTTCGTGTCTCAGCAAAGAAATAAGAATTATGAAATTTTTCCGAGTTTCCAGTGACCGCACAAAAAACAGAAACGGGCTTAAAACAAGGAAATCGTATAGACGATTTTATTTAAGGATTACTTAGATACAAACCTCACATTTGATAATATTTTGTCCATAGTTTCTTAGCGAAGAAGTAAGAATTAAAATATATTTCCCTGGTTCTCCGTGATGGTACAAAAATTGAAAATGAGCTTAAGAGAAAGAAGTAATATAGGAGATTTTATATATGGATTGCCTAGATGCAACCCTTACACAGTCGATATGATTTGGTCCATAATTTCTTGTGAACTTCGTGATTCAGCGAGGAAGTAAGAATTTAAAAATATTTCCAGGGTTTTCCCTGAATGTACGTACAAAAATAAAAAACTGACTTAATAGAAAGTAATCATATAAATGATTTTATTTAAAGATTATCTAGATACAAACCTCACACACTCGATATTGGTCCATAGTTTCTTATGAATTCTATGTCTCAGCCAAGAAGTAAGAATTTAAAAAAAATTCCCGAGTTTTCCCTGATGTACAAAAATAAAGTACGGGTTTAATAGAAAGTAATCATATGGAAGATTTTATTTAAAGACTAACTGGATACAAACCCTACACACTCAACAATATTTTGTCCATAGTTTTTTCTGAACCTCGTGTCTCAGCGAAGAAATAAGAATTAAGAAATATTTTCCGTGTTTTGTTGACGGTACAAAAAAACGGGCTTCATAGAAAGTAATTGTGTAGAAGATTTTATTTAAGTATTACTTAGATACAAACTCCACACATTCGATAATATCTGGTAAATAATTTCTTGTGAACTGCGTATCTTAACGAGGAAGTAAAAGTTAAAAAAACATATTTACCGCATTTTCCGCCACCTTACAAAGATTGAAAATAGGCTTAATATAAAGTAATCATATAGGATATTTTATTTATAGATTACTTATATACGAACATCGGATACTCGATAAGATTTCGTCCATAGATTCTTGTGAACTTTGTGTCTCAGCGAAGAAGTGATAATTAAAATATATTCCCCGGGTTTTCCGTGATGGCACAAAAATAAAAATCGTGCTTAATAGAAAGTAATCACATAGAAGATTATATTTAAAGATTACTTAGATACAAATCTCACTCACTGGATAATATTTGGTGCATAGTTTCTTGTGAATTTCGTGTATCAACGCGGACGTAAGAATTATAAAATATTTCCCTAGTTGTCCCTGATTTACCAAAATAAAATACGGGCTTAAAACAAAGTAATCAAAGAGAAGATTTTATTCAAAGATTAAGTGGATACAAACCCTACACACTAGATAAAATTTGGTTTATAATTTCTTGTGAAATTCGTGTTTCAGCGAGGAAGTAAGAACAAAAATATATTTCCCGGGTATTTCTTGATGGTACAAAAATTAAAAATGTTCTGAATTGAGACTAAACATATAGGAGATATTATATAATAATTCCTCGGTACAAATCTCACACATTCGATAAAGTGTTTCTTATGAATCCTATTTCTCAGCCAAGAAGTAAGAATTTAAAAAAAATTCCCGAGTTTTCCCTGATGTACAAAAATAAAATACGGGTTTAAAAGAAAGTAATCATATAGAAGATTTTATTTAAAGACTAACTGGATACAAACCCTACACACTCAACAATATTTTGTCCATAGTTTCTTGTGAACTTCGTATCTGAGCGAGGACGTAAGAATTATAAAATATTTCCCTGAATTTATCTAACGGTACAAAAATAAAAAAAACTGGCTCAATAGAAATTAATCACATAGAAGATTTTATTTATAAATTACCTCGTTACAGGTCATACACACTCGATAAGATATGGTCCAGTTTCTTAATATTTTCAAAGAATAAGTAAGAATTGATAAATATTTCCCGGATTTTCCCTGGTGGTACAAAAATAAAAAAACGGACTTAATAGAAGTTAATCACATAGATGATTTTATTTAAAAATTCGCTAGATACAAACCTTACATACTCGAGAAGATTTCGTCCATAGTTTCATTTGAACTTCGTGTCTCAGCGAAGAAGTAAGAACTAAAATATATTTCCCGGGTTTTCCGTGACGGTACAAAAAAACGGGCTTAATAAAAAGTAATCATATAGAAGATTTTATTTATAGATTACCTAGTTACAGGCCCTTTTCTTATAAATTTCGTGTCTCAGGGAAGAGATAACAATTGAAAGAAATTCATCTCTGGCTTGGTCTGTACAGAAAAAGAGTTTCAAACGAGTATTAGCATTGAACGCGAATTTCTCGAAAACTCAAGTTTTGATCCTATAGTCGAAATGTCAGAATTACAACGCTTCTCAGGCGCTGAAAAGCTTAATAAGACAACATTTTAAAGAAAATCTTCTTTGGCTTTGTCTGTAGAAAAAATGAGTTTTGAACGAGTACTAGCATTGAACGCGTATTTCTCGAAAAATCAACTAATAATCCCATAGATCAAATTTCTGAATTAAAACGCTTTTCTGGCTCTGAAATGCATAATAATTCAAGATTATTAAGAATATCATCTCTGGCATGGTCTGAAGAGAAAATGAGTTTCAAACCAAAAATATCATTTAAAGCGAATTTCTCGAAAAATCAAGTTTTGATATTATAGGCGAAATTTCATAATTTAAACTCTTTTCAGGCTCTTATAATCTTAATAATTCAACATTTTAATGAAAATCATTTCTGGCTAGGTAAGTAGAGAAAATGAGTTTCAAACTTTTACAAGCATTGTACGAGTATTTATCGAAACATCAAATATTCATTCCATAGTCCAAATGTCATAATTAAAACACTTTTCAGGCTCTATATAGCATAATAATTCAACATTTTAAAGAAAATCATCTCTGACTAGCTCAGTGGAGAAAATGAGTTTCGAACGAGTACTAACATTTAAAGCATATTTCTCGAAAAATCAGCTATTCATTTTAAAGTCCAAATGTCTTAATTAAAACGCTTTTCAACCTCTGAAAAGCATAATAATTCAACTTTTTAAAGAAAATCATTTCTGGCTTGGTCTGTATAGAAATGAGTCTCATGTGAGTATTAACATTGAACGCAAATTTCTCAAAAAATCAAGTTTTGATCCTATAGTCAAAATGTCAGAATTATAACGCTTTTCAGGATCAGAAGAACATAATAATTTAACATTTTAAAGTAAATTATCTCTGGCTTGGTCTGTATAGAAAATGAGTCTTAGTTAGCATTAGCATTGAACGCAAATTTCTCGAAAAATTAAGTTTTAATCCTATAGTAGAAATGTCAGAATTAAAACGCTTTTCAGGCTCTGAAAAGCTTAATAATTCAACGTTTTAATGAAAATCATCACTAGCTAGGTCTGTAGAGAAAATAAGTTTCAAACCTGTACCAGCATTGAACGCGTATTTCTCTAAAAGTCAAATATTCATTCCATAGTCCAAATGAATTAATTAAAACGCTTTTCAGGCTCTGTAAAGCTTAATAATTCAACGTTTTGGAGAAAGTCATCTCTGACTAGCTCTGTAGAGAAAATGAGTTTCGAACGAGTACTAGCATTGAACGCGTATTTCTCGAAAAATCAACTATTAATCCCATAGTTAAAATGTCATAATTAAAACGCTTTTCAGCCTCTGAAAAGCATAATAATTTAACATTTTAAAGAAAATCATCTCTGGCTTGGTCTGTAGAAAAAATGAGTTTTGAACGAGTACTAGCATTGAACGCGTATTTCTCAAAAAATCAACTAATAATCCCATAGATCAATTGTCAGAATTAAAACGCTTTTCTGGCTCTGAAATGCATAATAATTCAAAATTATTAAGAATATCATCTCGGGCATGGTCTGAAGAGAAAATGAGTTTCAAACTAATATTATCATTTAAAGCGAATTTCTCGAAAAATCAAGTTTTGAATGAAAATAATTTCTGGCTAGTTAAGTACAGAAAATGAGTTTCAAACGTGTAACAGCATTGTACGCGTATTTCTCGAAAAATCAAATATTAATTCCATAGTTCAAATGTCATTATTAAAACACTTTTCAGGCTCTATATAGCTTAATAATTTAACATTTTAGAGTAAATCATCTCTGGCTTGGTCTGTATAAAAAATGAGTCTTAGTGAGTATTGAGCATTGAACGCGAATTTCTCGAAAAATTAAGTTTTGATCCTATAGTAGAAATGTCAGAATTAAAAAGCTTTTCAGGCTCTGAAAAGCATAATAATTCAACATTTTAATGAAAATCATCACTAGCTACGTCTGTAGAGAAAATAAGTTTAAAACCTGTACCAGCATTGAACGCGTATTTCTCTAAAAATCAAATATTCATTCCATAGTCCAATTGTATTAATTAAAACGCTTTTCAGGCTCTGTAAAGCTTAATAATTCAACGTTTTAGAGAAAATCATCTCTGACTAGCTCTGTAGAGAAAATGAGTTTCGAACGAGTACAAGCATTGAACGCGTATTTCTCGAAAATTCAACTATTAATCCCATACTTAAAATGTCATAATTAAAACGCTTTTCAGCCTCTGAAAAGAATAATAATTTAACATTTTGCAGTAAATCATCTCTGGCTTGGTCTGTATAGAAAATAGGTTTTGAACGCGAAATTCTCGAAACACAAAATATTTTTTTCCGGAAAGTGGGATAAAGCTCCAAATATTTTACCCATTGCGTGGTGAGAATATATAAGGTTCTTAAATAATGAGGACATTAATATTAAAAATGCAGTTTGTTGGTTACTGTTTGCTAGGTATCTTATGAAATCTACCTTGTGGTTTTCCTGGCTTCCATACAAGAGTGTTCTTTTCATTACTGCTATACCTTTTGGAAGTTTTGAAATGTTTTCCACTAGACCTTCTCTCTTTCTGAATGTCGAACTTCCGTGCTCTATGAAAATGTACATTTCTTCTTTAAATTCTAAGCTTGGCGCTCGGGAGCAACAAAAGAGATTTTAAATGTGTAGTAAGAAAACATTTCAATACTTAGTACATTACAAATAGAGAGCGTATGATCGCAATAAAATCCTTGTTCGGCAGGAATAATTAACCATCGATTATGCTAAACAAATATATTTAGCTAGAGCAAGGTCCCAGGAGGATGCAAGAAGCCGTTCCTGCAAAAGTGTATGTTGTACGAAGCGAAGAAACGTGACAAAACCACCACGTATGGAAGGCAAACCTGCATATATTTTATATCGCACATTTACAGAGCCGTGCCTCCTGAAGTTACAAAAATCCCAACTTCAATGATTCTTTCAGACATGATATAGTTGAAAAAAATATGTTTAGATGCACCAAAAGTGCATCATTAACAGATTATGCATTAAACGTGTTATTGAAATCAACATATTTGTGTAAATTGGTTGCCTCCCCGATGGCGTAGTAATAACGTCGAGGTGTTGTAATCAAGGGTCCCCTCGTTCGATACCAAATGGAGGCACAAAGTGGATCGGATCACACTTTAAACTGTAGGTCGACTCGCGATTTAGACTATTTGTGAATCAAGTGGACTTAAAACCCAATATCAACCTTAAGAATATTAGAATCCACTAATTCACCCGCAGCTAAGTCAAATTTCACACATCCCTTTTCATCCTCGTTCATAGACTTCCTGCAATACTCTTGTGCATGTGGGTTGCATCCCACCAGGTGCGACACATGTCAGGAGTTATTCTTTCCCTGTACTGTGTTATTTCTTTTCATAACAGTAAGGCTAAATTCTTGTTTTATCTGAACTTTTTTATCTGAAGGAAACAACTCTCACGTCTCAACAATTATAATTTTTTGCTTAAATTTCCTATAATTTATACAAACAGTACCACATATCAAGTCCTTTGGTGCAACACTGTCAACAGCTAATGTCACTTTCCTCATCCTAATAAATTTAATTCCAACCAGTGACGGCGCCAGGGAAATGTGACTGGGGGGGCGAAAGGCTTGCAACAAAATATTGTAAGGGGGTAGTCACATTAAAACGCCAGAAAACACTACACATATATATATATATACATATATAATAATACTTATAATAATGACTATTAAAATAATTATAATAATAATAATAATTTTTATTATTATTATATTCATGTATGGTGTTTTGTGTTTGTCTTTTATTTAGAGTAGACGTTTACTGCCTAAATTTACTTCTTGATTACTAGTTATCTCAACATGATTCGTTTTAATAAAGACATTAATTCTTTTTTATTGGTAAGTTGCGTTGTCTCCAGTAGCCTATTTCAGTATTGAAAGACATTCATAATTTTATAATTCATCGTCTTTCTTGAGATGAAACTACTGATATAAATATTTAAGTTATAAGATAATAATATAAATGACGAAAAAATGCTTCGAAGAGTTTAATTTTCTTTCAAAATAAACGTGATGTTGGAAGTATTAGACGTTCTTAAGTATTAGAAACAATGTGAGGCACTTAGTGAAGTGTATTTCTCCTGTAGGAGAATTCTGCTCTGTGTGGTTTGGAGAACACACTGCCACCTTTGGTACGTCCAGGACTTGACATTTCTTCTCAATGGCAAGAACAGCCAAATGAGGCAGTTTGCATCCAGCATCCTGTTTCGAGCAAGCCTTTTCAAAGATTTTAAGGACAACCATCTTCGTAATGCTGAAGAGTTTTGGGCAAAATTTGTATTTCACCTTTCAGGGAAATGTCATCACAGGATAAAAAAAATCAGACAAAGATTACAGTTACTCACTATTCAAGAAATATTCTGACCCTGGCATTACTTAGTCTTACTCTACCACTCCAACGTATGTCTGTGCTAGACAATTACAGTCACCTATGTTGTTCGTGGGAAGATGTTCTTCGATTTTGATGTGTTCGAGAAAGAGCGAACCTGTATCCAATGATTGAAGCGTGGCAAATCCTAAATTGCGTTATTTTACGTGCCCGCGATATGTTTTGATTCGAATTTTAAGTGTAATTTGCATTTTAAGGTTCATGTTCAATACATTTCGAAATAATATATCCTCATTAACTTCAAGAGTATCGAAGAAATTCCCTTTGTTAAGGTTTCCTCAGACTCATCATCTCGCAATTCAAGTCCCTGAATAGTAAGAAACCGCGATGAATCCACAACAACTGACATTTAGTGCCGGGTTTTTTCGATCACCTTTGATCCCAGGTTCGATACCCAGTGGAGGCACTTTAAGCTAAGTCCCGATTGACTTTTCTGTGCATAAAATGGACTTGAAACACAAAATCAACCAACCAATCAAATCTTGAATCAACTTTGAATGTATTTTAATAATTAGCGTTGTCACTAACGACCACGATTAGAATAATTTGCGCGTACTACAGATGATGTCTTGTGGTCCTGAAAATATTCGTGATGTTTTAAAACCATCCACATTCAACACTTTTTCCCAGTTCTTAAAACTTTTTAAAACTTAGGTTAATCTCGACGATTATAGGACATAAATGAATGAGAAATCACCTATGCCCAGGTCGGCGCTCGAATCTTGAACGAAAGTCACATACACATAGCTATATATATATATATACACTAAACAAATTAATATTTGTTAATCAAGTTGGTATTATAAACAGGAAAGTGATATCATGCAGAATACACCACTTTGAAAAGGTGAAAATCGTCATATACTTATAAATGAACTCTCTTTATTATATGATATTTAATAAGACTATTGTAGAGAGAGTAATGAATGAAAACCTAAACTTATTTTTAATACTCTTTCGAAACACAGCATTACTCCCCATTTTTGTTTTTCAATTCATTCCAGGTTAATAACTTTATGTTACGATAGTACTCCAGATACTAATACAATTCTGAATAACATCAAGTAAAAGGGCAGGTAGAGAAGGTGGAAGGAGGGACCAAAAGATCGTGGAATGTCTGCGTCCGAGGTTCATCTTGTAAAAATAGTCTCAGCTGTATAGGTTGGAAGGATAAACGGACCGACGGATGTGGTTTATTTTTATTAATTAATTTTTACATCAAAGGGTGTACAGAAGATATTGTTATTAGGAAGTAGGAAAAGCATTGTAGGAAACATGGCAGTACAAATTGATAAGGAGTTGTTGTTAAAGTTATTAAGGAGTCCAAGATATAAGCAAGACTAAGAGAAGGAGATAATTAAGGACAAATAATCTTGCATTATCCCACTCCGAACTGCTGAGAGCTAAAGAGGAGGAGAAAATACAGGAAATATGGAAAGAAGTAATTTGGTGATTTTAGTGTTTACATGGAACCATGACAAGATTTTACCACATGATTATTTGCACGTGTTGCGAAATTATTAGAATGTTATGGAAGTTTCGGAAATGTCTTTGTTGAGAAAATTCTTGTTGTTTCCCTCAGGCATTCTTCAGGTGGTTGGATTCGATTTTTTTACGTCTGTTTGAAGATTATTTAGAATGCTTTTTTATGTATTTATTTCTTATTTAAGTTGAATACTATTCCTTGGATTGTAATAACGAAATACTGAGCCTGATATAGAATAGATTTCACATGAAGGAAGTGCACCAACTTCTGTATAATCGTCGTAGAAGGAAACTTTGTTCTATTGGGACTCCCCGATGGTACAGTGGTAGCACTTCACCTTGTAATCAAGGGGTGCCGGGTTCGATAACCGGTGAAGGAACATAGTGATTTGAATCCCATTTTAAAGTGTGGGTCCAGTTCCGATTAGCTTTTCTGTGAATCAAATGAAGGAATGTTGTAGCTGTTCTTTTTATTCTGTAAATTTAGCCTTCAAGTTTATTAGCAAAATACATGTAGTGTCTACTGTCTACATTTTCAATCGTTACTAAACAATTTTCACAAAGTAGTTTTATCAAACTTCAGAGGGAAGCTGACAGCAATGTTAGGGTGGCGGAAGTCTGTTTACGGCCAGGGCGTTTTCCGAGACTATTTTTCGCCGCTTCCCACTGACAGAGGTTTTGCTTTGAACAATGGACACCGTTCCTTCAGGGGGCAAACCTGCAGTAGCGGGTAAGTGCCATAAATCCAGGCCTAAAGTAGGAATGAAAGTTGATGCAAGGGAGGGGCAATAAAAATTCTGTAATTTGCTTTGCTTGCTGACAGGAAGTTTTGCAGGAAAAGCTGAAAAGGAAAACGGCAAACTTTGAATGCAAGAGGGACAGTGAACACAAGTTCTTTGTATTATTCGCCGACACACAAGCTTCCATTTCGAAGGTGAGGCTATCAGCAGCGAAGTTATTAGAGGGTTGGAAGCAGTGACGACGCCAGAGGAGACAGGCGGGCGCAACTTCGCCCTCTCCCGGGACCTCCAACTGAAGTTAATTAAATATCAAATAATAAAGAGAGTTCATTTATAAGTATATGACGATTTTCACCTTTTCAAAGTGATGTATTCTGCATGATATCACTTTCCTGTTTATAATACCAACTTGATTAACAAATATTAATTTGTTTAGTATATATGTATATAGCTATGTGTATGTGACTTTCGTTCAAGATTCGAGCGCCGACCTGGGCATAGGTGATTTCTCATTCATTTATGTCCTATAATCGTCGAGATTAACCTAAGTTTTAAAAAGTTTTAAGAAATGGGAAAAAGTGTTGAATGTGGATGGTTTTAAAACATCACGAATATTTTCAGGACCACAAGACATCATCTGTAGTACCCGCAAATTATTCTAATCGTGGTCGTTAGTGACAACGCTAATTATTAAAATACATTCAAAGTTGATTCAAGATTTGATTGGTTGGTTGATTTTGTGTTTTAAGTCCATTTTATTCACAGAAAAGTCAATCGGGACTTAGCTTAAAGTGCCTCCACTGGGTATCGAACCTGGGACCAAAGGTGATCGAAAAAACCCGGCACTAAATGTCAGTTGTTGTGGATTCATCGCGGTTTCTTACTATTCAGGGACTTGAATTTCGAGATGATGAGTCTCAGGAAACCTTAACAAAGGGAATTTCTTCGATACTCTTGAAGTTAATGAGGATATATTATTTCGAAATGTATTGAACATGAACCTTAAAATGCAAATTACACTTAAAATTCGAATCAAAACATATCGCGGGCACGTAAAATAACGCTATTTAGGATTTGCCACGCTTCAATCATTGGATACAGGTTCGCTCTTTCTCGAACACATCAAAATCGAAGAACATCTTCCCACGAACTCCATAGGTGCCTGTAATTGTTTAGCACAGACATACGTTGGAGTGGTAGAGTAAGAGTAAGTAATGCCAGGGTCTGAATATTTCTTGAATCGTGAGTAACTTTAATCTTTGTCTGATTTTTTTTATCCTGTGATAACATTTCCCTGAAAGGTGAAATACAAATTTTGCCCAAAATTCTTCAGCATTATGAAGATGGTTGTCCTTAAAATCTTTGAAAAGGCTTGCTCGAAACAGGATGCTGGATTCAAACTGCCTCATTTGGCTGTTCTTGCCATTGAGAAGAAATGTCAAGTCCTGGACGTACCAAAGGTGGCAATGTGTTCTCCAAACCACACAGAGCAGAATTCTCCTACAGGAGAAATACACTTCACTAAGTGCCTCACATTGTTTCTAATACTTAAGAAGATTCATTTCTTCCAACGTCACGTTTATTTTGCAAGAAAATTAAACTCTTCGAAGCATTTTTTCGTCATTTATATTATTATCTTATAACTTAAATATTTATATCAGTAGTTTCATCTCAAGAAAGACGATGAATTATAAAATTATGAATGTCTTTCAATACTGAAATAGGCTACTGGAGACAACGCAACTTACCAATAAAAAAGAATTAATGTCTTTATTAAAACGAATCATGTGGAGATAAACTAGTAATCAAGAAGTAAATTTAGGCAGTAAACGTCCACTCTAAATAAAAGACAAACACAAAACACCATACATGAATATAATAATAATAATAATTATTATAATTATTATTATAATTATTATAATAGTCATTATTATAAGTATTATTATATATGTATATATATATGTGTAGTGTTTTCTGGCGTTTTAATGTGACTACCCCCTTTCAATATTTTGTTGCAAGCCTTTCGCCCCCCCCCCCCAGTCACATTTCCCTGGCGCCGTCACTGGTTGGAAGTAAATTTATTAGGACGAGGAAAGTAACATTAGCTGTTGACAGTGTTGCACCAAAGGACGTGCAAAAAATTATAATTGTTGAGACTTGAGAGTTGTTTCCTTCAGATAAAAAAGTTCAGATAAAACAAGAATTTAGCCTTACTGTTATGAGAAGAAATAACGCAGTACAGGGAAAGAATAACTCCTCACATGTGTCGCACCTGGTAGGATGCAACCCACATGCACAAGAGTATTGCAGGAAGTCTATGAACGAGGATGAAAAGGGATGTGTGAAATTTGACTTAGCTGCGGGTGAATTAGTGGATTCTAATATTCTTAAGGTTGATATTGGGTTTTAAGTCCACTTGATTCACAAATAGGCTAAATCGCGAATCGACCTACTGTCTAAATTGTGATCCGATCCACATTGTGCCTCCATTTGGTATCGAACGAGGGGACCCTTGAACCAGACGAGACACGAGATGGGACAAGCCTATTGAAAAGTCTCGTCTCGTCTCGAATGTCTCGATAAAAATAAAAGCAAATAGTTGTTTGCTTGGAATGAAGTATTTCAATTAGAAACTTTGATAAGCGTGTATTAAGTCGAAATAAGACTATTCTAGAGAGAGTAATGAATGAAAACCTAAACTTATTTTTAATACTCTTTCGAAACACAGCATTACTCCCCATTTTTGTTTTTCAATTCATTCCACGTTAATAACTTTACGTTACGATAGTACTCCAGATACTAATACAATTCTGAATAACATCAAGTAAAAGGGCAGGTAGAGAAGGTGGAAGGAGGGGCCAAAAGATCGTGGAATGTCTGCGTCCGAGGTTTATCTTGTAAAAATAGTCTCAGCTCTATAGGTTGGAAGGATAAACGGACCGACGGATATGGTTTATTTTTATTAATTAATTTTTACATCAAAGGGTGTACAGAAGTGATTGTTATTAGGAAGTAGGAAAAGCATTGTAGGAAACATGGCAGTACAAATTGATAAGGAGTTGTTGGAAAGTTATTAAGGAGTCCAAGATATAAGCAAGACTAAGAGAAGGAGATAATTTGGGACAAATAATCTTGCATTATCCCACTCCGAACTGCTGAGAGCTAAAGAGGAGGAGAAAATACAGGAAATATGGAAAGAAGTAATTTGGTGATTTTAGTGTTTACATGGAACCATGACAAGATTTTACCACATGATTATTTGCACGTGTTGCGAAATTATTATAATGTTATGGAAGTTTCGGAAATGTCTTTGTTGAGAAAATTCTTGTTGTTTCCCTCAGGCATTCTACAGGTGGTTGGATTCGATTTTTTTACGTCTGTTTGAAGATTATTTAGAATGCTTTTTTATGTATTTATTTCTTATTTAAGTTGAATACTATTCCTTGGATTGTAATAACGAAATACTGAGCCTGCTATAGAATAGATTTCATATGAAGGAAATGCACTAACTTCTGTATAATCGTCGTAGAAGGAAACTTTATTCTGTTGGGACTCCCCGATTGTACAGTGGTAGCACTTCACCTTGTAATCAAGGGGTGCCGGGTTCGATAACCGGTGAAGGAAAATAGTGATTTGAATCAAATTTTAAAGTGTGGGTCCAGTTCCGATTAGCTTTTCTGTGAATCAAATGAAGGAATGTTGTAGCTGTTCTTTTTATTCTGTAAATTTAGCCTTCAAGTTTATTAGCAAAATACATGTAGTATCTACAGTCTACATTTTCAATCGTTACTAAACAAATTTCACAAAGTAGTTTTATCAAGCTTCAGAGGGAAGCGGACAGCAATGTTAGGGTGGCGGGAGTCTGTTTACGGCCAGGGCGTTTTCCGAGACTATTTTTCGCAGCTTCCCACTGACAGAGGTTTTGCTTCGAACAATGGACACCGTTCCTTCAGGGGGCAAACCTGCAGTAGCGGGTAAGTGCCATAAATCCAGGCCTAAAGTAGGAATGAAAGTTGATGCAAGGGTGGGGCAATAAAAATTCTGTAATTTGCTTTGCTTGCTGACAGGAAGTTTTGCAGGAAAAGCTGAAAAGGAAAACGGCAAAGTTTGAATGCAAGGGGGACAGTGAACACAAGTTCTTTGTATTATTCGCCGACACACAAGCTTCCATTTCGAAGGTGAGTCTATCAGCAGCGAAGTTATTAGAGGATTGGAAGCAGTGACGACGCCAGAGGAGGCAGGGGGGCGCCACTTCGCCCTCTCCCGGGCCCTCCAACTGAAGTTAATTAAATATCAAATAATAAAGAGAGTTCATTTATAAGTATATGACGATTTTCACCTTTTCAAAGTGGTGTATTCTGCATGATATCACTTTCCTGTTTATAATACCAACTTGATTAACAAATATTAATTTGTTTAGTATATATATATATAGCTATGTGTATGTGACTTTCGTTCAAGATTCGAGCGCCGACCTGGGCATAGGTGATTTCTCATTCATTTATGTCCTATAATCGTCGAGATTAACCTAAGTTTTAAAAAGTTTTAAGAACTGGGAAAAAGTGTTGAATGTGGATGGTTTTGAAACATCACGAATATTTTCAGGACCACAAGACATCATCTGTAGTACCCGCAAATTATTCTAATCGTGGTCGTTAGTGACAACGCTAATTATTAAAATACATTCAAAGTTGATTCAAGATTTGATTGGTTGGTTGATTTTGTGTTTTAAGTCCATTTTATGCACAGAAAAGTCAATCGGGACTTAGCTTAAAGTGCCTCCACTGGGTATCGAACCTGGGACCAAAGGTGATCGAAAAAACCAGGAACTAAATGTCAGTTGTTGTGGATTCATCGCGGTTTCTTACAATTCAGGGACTTGAATTTCGAGATGATGAGTCTGAGGAAACCTTAACAAAGGGAATTTCTTCGATACTCTTGAAGTTAATGAGGATATATTATTTCGAAATGTATTGAACATGAACCTTAAAATGCAAATTACACTTAAAATTCGAATCAAAACATATCGCGGGCACGTAAAATAACGCTATTTAGGATTTGCCACGCTTCAATCATTGGATACAGGTTCGCACTTTCTCGAACACATCAAAATCGAAGAACATCTTCCCACGAACCCCATAGGTGCCTGTAATTGTTTAGCACAGACATACGTTGGAGTGGTAGAGTAAGAGTAAGTAATGCCAGGGTCAGAATATTTCTTGAATCGTGAGTAACTGTAATCTTTGTCTGATTTTTTTTTATCCTGTGATAACATTTCCCTGAAAGGTGAAATACAAATTTTGCCCAAAACTCTTCAGCATTACGAAGATGGTTGTCCTTAAAATCTTTGAAAAGGCATGCTCGAAACAGGATGCTGGATGCAAACTGCCTCATTTGGCTGTTCTTGCCATTGAGAAGAAATGTCAAGTCCTGGACGTACCAAAGGTGGCAATGTGTTCTCCAAACCACACAGAGCAGAATTCTCCTACAGGAGAAATACACTTCACTAAGTGCCTCACATTGTTTCTAATACTTAAGAAGATTCATTTCTTCCAACGTCATGTTTATTTTGAAAGAAAATTAAACTCTTCGAAGCATTTTTTCGTCATTTATATTATTATCTTATAACTTAAATATTTATATCAGTAGTTTCATCTCAAGAAAGACGATGAATTATAAAATTATGAATGTCTTTCAATACTGAAATAGGCTACTGGAGACAACGCAACTTACCAATAAAAAAGAATTAATGTCTTTATTAAAACGAATCATGTGGAGATAAACTAGTAATCAAGATGTAAATTTAGGCTGTAAACGTACACTCTAAATAAAAGACAAACACAAAACACCATACATGAATATAATAATAATAATAATAATTATAATTATTATTATAATTATTATAATAGTCATTATGATAAGTATTATTATATATGTATATATATATGTGTAGTGTTTTCTGGCGTTTTAATGTGACTACCCCCTTACAATATTTTGTTGCAAGCCTTTCGCCCCCCCCCCAGTCACATTTCCCTGGCGCCGTCACTGGTTGGAAGTAAATTTATTAGGACGAGGAAAGTAACATTAGCTGTTGACAGTGTTGCAACAAAGGACGTGATATGTGCTACTGTTTGTATAAATTATAGGAAATTTAAGCAAAAAATTATAATTGTTGAGACTTGAGAGTTGTTTCCTTCAGATAAAAAAGTTCAGATAAAACAAGAATTTAGCCTTACTGTTATGAAAAGAAATAACGCAGTACAGGGAAAGAATAACTCCTCAAATGTGTCGAACCTGGTGGGATGCAACCCACATGCACAAGAGTATTGCAGGAAGTCTATGAACGAGGATGAAAAGGGATGTGTGAAATTTGACTTAGCTGCGGGTGAATTAGTGGATTCAGATATTCTTAAGGTTGATATTGGGTTTTAAGTCCACTTGATTCACAAATAGGCTAAATCGCGAATCGAACTACAGTCTAAAGTGTGATCCCATCCACTTTGTGCCTCCATTTGGTATCGAACGAGGGGACCCTTGATTACAAGACCTCGACGTTATTACTACGCCATCGGGGAGGCACCCAATTTACACAAATATGTTGATTTCAATAACACGTTTAATGCATAATCTGATAATGATGCACTTTTGGTGCATCTAAACATATTTTTTTCAACTACATCATGTCTGAAAGAATCATTGAAGTTGGGATTTTAGTAACTTCAGGAGGCACGGCTCTGTAAATGTACGATATAAAATATATGCAGGTTTGCCTTCCATACGTGGTGGTTTTGTCACGTTTCTTCGCTTCGTACAACATACACTTTTGCAGGAACGGCTTCTTGCATCCTCCTGGGACCTTGCTCTAGCTAAACAAAAAATATATTTGTTTAGCATAATCGATGGTTAATTATTCCTGCCGAACAAGGATTTTATTGCGATCATACGCTTTCTATTTGTAATATACTAAGTATTGAAATGTTTTCTTACTACACATTTAAAATCTCTTTTGTTGCTCCCGAGCGCCAAGCTTAGAATTTAAAGAAGAAATGTACATTTTCATAGTGCACGGAAGTTCGACATTCAGAAAGAAAGATGGTCTAGTGGAAAACATTTCAAAACTTCCAAAAGGTATAGCAGTAATGAAAAGAACACTCTTGTATGGAAGCCAGAAAAACCACAAGGTAGATTTCATAAGATACCTAGCAATCAGTAACCAAAAAACTGCATTTTTAATATTAATGTCCTCATTATTAACGAACCTTATTTATTATCACCACGCAATGGGTAAAATATTTGGAGCTTTATCCCACTTTCCGGAAAAAAATATTTTGTGTTTCGAGAAATTCGCGTACAATGCTAATACCCACTTCAAAACCGATTTTCTAGACCGACCAAGCCAGAGATGATTTACTTCAAAATGTTAAATTATTATGCTTTTCAGAGGCTGAAAAGCGTTTTAATTATGACATTTTAACTATGGGATTAATAGTTGATTTTTCGAGAAATACGCGTTCAATGCTAGTACTCGTTCGAAACTCATTTTCTCTACAGAGCTAGTCACAGATGATTTTCTCTAAAACGTTGAATTATTAAGCTTTACAGAGCCTGAAAACCGTTTTAATTAATACATTTGGACTATGGAATGAATATTTGACAACGCAACTTACCAATAAAAAAGTATTAATGTCTTTATTAAAACGAATCATGTGGAGATAAACTAGTAATCAAGAAGTAAATTTAGGCAGTAAACGTCCACTCTAAATAAAAGACAAACACAAAACACCATACAAGAATATAATAATAATAATAATTATTATTATAATTATTATTATAATTATTATAATTGTCATTATTATAAGTATTATTATATATGTATATATATATGTGTAGTGTTTTCTGGCGTTTTAATGTGACTACCCCCTTACAATATTTTGTTGCATGCCTTTCGCCCCCCGCCCAGTCACATTTCCCTGGCGCCGTCACTGGTTGGAAGTAAATTTATTAGGACGAGGAAAGTAACATTAGCTGTTGACAGTGTTGCACCAAAGGACGTGATATGTGGTACTGTTTGTATAAATTATAGGAAATTTAAGCAAAAAATTATAATTGTTGAGACTTGAGAGTTGTTGGGAAAGTTATTAAGGAGTCCAAGATATAAGCAAGACTAAGAGAAGGAGATAATTAGGGACAAATAATCTTGCATTATCCCACTCCGAACTGCTGAGAGCTAAAGAGGAGGAGAAAATACAGGAAATATGGAAAGAAGTAATTTGGTGATTTTAGTGTTTACATGGAACCATGACAAGATTTTACCACATGATTATTTGCACGTGTTGCGAAATTATTAGAATGTTATGGAAGTTTCGGAAATGTCTTTGTTGAGAAAATTCTTGTTGTTTGCCTCAGGCATTCTTCAGGTGGTTGGATTCGATTTTTTTACGTCTGTTTGAAGATTATTTAGAATGCTTTTTTATGTATTTATTTCTTATTTAAGTTGAATACTATTCCTTGGATTGTAATAACGAAATACTGAGCCTGATATAGAATAGATTTCATATGAAGGAAGTGCACTAACTTCTGTATAATCGTCGTAGAAGGAAACTTTGTTCTATTGGGACTCCCCGATTGTACAGTGGTAGCACTTCACCTTGTAATCAAGGGGTGCCGGGTTCGATAACCGGTGAAGGAAAATAGTGATTTGAATCAAATTTTAAAGTGTGGGTCCAGTTCCGATTAACATTTCTGTGAATCAAATGAAGGAATGTTGTAGCTGTTCTTTTTATTCTGTATATTTAGCCTTCAAGTTTATTAGCAAAATACATGTAGTATCTACTGTCTAAATTTTCAATAGTTACTAAACAAATTTCACAAAGTAATTTTATCAAACTTCAGAGGGAAGCTGACAGCAAAGTTAGGGTGGCGGGAGTCTGTTTACGGCCAGGACGTTTTCCGAGACTATTTTTCGCCGCTTCCCACTGACAGAGGTTTTGCTTTGAACAATGGACACCGTTCCTTCAGGGGCAAACCTGCAGTAGCGGGTAAGTGCCATAAATCCAGGCCTAAAGTAGGAATGAAAGTTGATGCAAGGGTGGGGCAATAAAAATTCTGTAATTTGCTTTGCTTGCTGACAGGAAGTTTTGCAGGAAAAGCTGAAAAGGAAAACGGCAAACTTTGAATGCAAAAGGAACAGTGAACACAAGTTCTTTGTATTATTCGCCGACACACAAGCTTCCATTTCGAAGGTGAGGCTATGTCGTTTTTCTGGCTTCCATACAAGAGTGCTCTTTTCATTACTGCTATACCTTTTGGAAGTTTTGAAATGTTTTCCACTAGACCTTCTTTCTTTCTGAATGTCGAACTTCCGTGCACTATGAAAACGTACATTTCTTCTTTAAATTCTAAGCTTGGCGCTCGGGAGCAACAAAAGAGATTTTAAATGTGTAGTAAGAAAGCATTTCAATACTTAGTATATAATTCAAAATAGAAAGCGTATGATAGCAATAAAATCCTTGTTCGGCAGGAATAATTAACCATCGATTATGCTAAACAAATGTATTTTTTTGTTTAGCTAGAGCAAGGTCCCAGGAGGATGCAAGAAGCCGTTCCTGCAAAAGTGTATGTTGTACGAAGCGAAGAAACGTGACAAAACTACCACGTATGGAAGGCAAAACCCTGCATATATTTTATATCGCACATTTACAGAGCCGTGCCTCCTGAAGTTACTAAAATCCCAACTTCAATGATTCTTTCAGACATGATATAGTTGAAAAAAAATATGTTTAGATGCACCAAAAGTGCATCATTATCAGATTATGCATTAAAACGTGTTATTGAAATCAACATATTTGTGTAAATTGGGTGCCCTCCCCGATGGCGTAGTAATAACGTCGAGGTCTTGTAATCAAGGGTCCCCTCGTTCGATACCAAATGGAGGCACAAAGTGGATGGGATCACACTTTAGACTGTAGTTCGATTCGCGATTTAGCCTATTTGTGAATCAAGTGGACTTAAAACCCAATATCAACCTTAAGAATATTAGAATCCACTAATTCACCCGCAGCTAAGTCAAATTTCACACATCCCTTTTCATCCTCGTTCATAGACTTCCTGCAATACTCTTGTGCATGTGGGTTGCATCCCACCAGTGCGACACATGTCAGGAGTTATTCTTTCCCTGTACTGTGTATTATTCTTTTCATAACAGTAAGGCTAAATTCTTGTTTTATCTGAACTTTTTTATCTGAAGGAAACAACTCTCACGTCTCAACAATTATAATTTTTTGCTTAAATTTCCTATAATTTATACAAACAGTACCAACATATCAAGTCCTTTGGTGCAACACTGTCAACAGCTAATGTCACTTTCCTCATCCTAATAAATTTAATTCCAACCAGTGACGGCGCCAGGGAAATGTGACTGGGGGGGCGAAAGGCTTGCAACAAAATATTGTAAGGGGGTAGTCACATTAAAACGCCAGAAAACACTACACACATATATATATATATATACATATATAATAATACTTATAATAATGACTATTAAAATAATTATAATAATAATAATAATTTTTTATTATTATTATATTCATGTATGGTGTTTTTGTGTTTGTCTTTTATTTAGAGTGGACGTTTACTGCCTAAATTTACTTCTTGATTACTAGTTTATCCTCCACATGATTCGTTTTAATAAAGACATTAATTCTTTTTTTATTGGTAAGTTGCGTTGTCTCCAGTAGGCCTATTTCAGTATTGAAAGACATTCATAATTTTATAATTCATCGTCTTTCTTGAGATGAAACTACTGATATAAATATTTAAGTTATAAGATAATAATATAAATGACGAAAAAAATGCTTCGAAGAGTTTAATTTTCTTTCAAAATAAACGTGATGTTGGAAGTATTAGACGTTCTTAAGTATTAGAAACAATGTGAGGCACTTAGTGAAGTGTATTTCTCCTGTAGGAGAATTCTGCTCTGTGTGGTTTGGAGAGAACACCACTGCCACCTTTGGTACGTCCAGGACTTGACATTTCTTCTCAATGGCAAGAACAGCCAAATGAGGCAGTTTGCATCCCAGCATCCTGTTTTCGAGCAAGCCTTTTCAAAGATTTTAAGGACAACCATCTTCGTAATGCTGAAGAGTTTTGGGCAAAATTTGTATTTCACCTTTCATGGGAAATGTCATCAACAGGATAAAAAAAATCAGACAAAGATTACAGTTACTCACGATTCAAGAAATATTCTGAACCCTGGCATTACTTAGTCTTACTCTACCACTCCAACGTATGTCTGTGCTAGACAATTACAGGCACCTATGGGGTTCGTGGGAAGATGTTCTTCGATTTTGATGTGTTCGAGAAAGAGCGAACCTGTATCCAATGATTGAAGCGTGGCAAATCCTAAATTGCGTTATTTTACGTGCCCCGCGATATGTTTTTGATTCGAATTTTAAGTGTAATTTGCATTTTAAAGGTTCATGTTCAATACATTTCGAAATAATATATCCTCATTAACTTCAAGAGTATCGAAGAAATTCCCTTTGTTAAGGTTTCCTCAGACTCATCATCTCGCAATTCAAGTCCCCTGAATTAGTAAGAAACCGCGATGAATCCACAACAACTGACATTTAGTGCCGGGTTTTTTCGATCACCTTTGATCCCAGGTTCGATACCCAGTGGAGGCACTTTAAGCTAAGTCCCGATTGACTTTTCTGTGCATAAAATGGACTTGAAACACAAAATCAACCAACCAATCAAATCTTGAATCAACTTTGAATGTATTTTAATAATTAGCGTTGTCACTAACGACCACGATTAGAATAATTTGCGCGTACTACAGATGATGTCTTGTGGTCCTGAAAATATTCGTGATGTTTTAAAACCATCCACATTCAACACTTTTTCCCAGTTCTTAAAACTTTTTAAAACTTAGGTTAATCTCGACGATTATAGGACATAAATGAATGAGAAATCACCTATGCCCAGGTCGGCGCTCGAATCTTGAACGAAAGTCACATACACATAGCTATAATATATATATATATACACTAAACAAATTAATATTTGTTAATCAAGTTGGTATTATAAACAGGAAAGTGATATCATGCAGAATACACCACTTTGAAAAGGTGAAAATCGTCATATACTTATAAATGAACTCTCTTTATTATATGATATTTAATAAGACTATTGTAGAGAGAGTAATGAATGAAAACCTAAACTTATTTTTAATACTCTTTCGAAACACAGCATTACTCCCCATTTTTGTTTTTCAATTCATTCCAGGTTAATAACTTTATGTTACGATAGTACTCCAGATACTAATACAATTCTGAATAACATCAAGTAAAAGGGCAGGTAGAGAAGGTGGAAGGAGGGACCAAAAGATCGTGGAATGTCTGCGTCCGAGGTTCATCTTGTAAAAAATAGTCTCAGCTGTATAGGTTGGAAGGATAAACGGACCGACGGATGTGGTTTATTTTTATTAATTAATTTTTACATCAAAGGGTGTACAGAAGATATTGTTATTAGGAAGTAGGAAAAGCATTGTAGGAAACATGGCAGTACAAATTGATAAGGAGTTGTTGTTAAAGTTATTAAGGAGTCCAAGATATAAGCAAAGACTAAGAGAAGGAGATAATTAAGGACAAATAATCTTGCATTATCCCACTCCGAACTGCTGAGAGCTAAGAGAGGAGGAGAAAATACAGGAAATATGGAAAGAAGTAATTTGATGATTTTAGTGTTTACATGGAACCATGACAAGATTTTACCACATGATTATTTGCACGTGTTGCGAAATTATTAGAATGTTATGGAAGTTTCGGAAATGTCTTTGTTGAGAAAATTCTTGTTGTTTCCCTCAGGCATTCTTCAGGTGGTTGGATTCGATTTTTTTTACGTCTGTTGAAGATTATTTAGAATGCTTTTTTATGTATTTATTTCTTATTTAAGTTGAATATTATTCCTTGGATTGTAATAACGAAATACTGAGCCTGATATAGAATAGATTTCACATGAAGGAAGTGCACCAACTTCTGTATAATCGTCGTAGAAGGAAACTTTGTTCTATTGGACTCCCCGATGGTACAGTGGTAGCACTTCACCTTGTAATCAAGGGGTGCCGGGTTCGATAACCGGTGAAGGAACATAGTGATTTGAATCCCATTTTAAAGTGTGGGTCCAGTTCCGATTAGCTTTTCTGTGAATCAAATGAAGGAATGTTGTAGCTGTTCTTTTTATTCTGTAAATTTAGCCTTCAAGTTTATTAGCAAAATACATGTAGTATCTACAGTCTACATTTTCAATCGTTACTAAACAAATTTCACAAAGTAGTTTTATCAAGCTTCAGAGGGAAGCGGACAGCAATGTTAGGGTGGCGGGAGTCTGTTTACGGCCAGGGGCGATTTCCCAGACTATTTTCGCCGCTTCCCACTGACAGAGGTTTTGCTTCGAACAATGGACACCGTTCCTTCAGGGGGCAAACCTGCAGTAGCGGGTAAGTGCCATAAATCCAGGCCTAAAGTAGGAATGAAAGTTGATGCAAGGGTGGGGCAATAAAAATTCTGTAATTTGCTTTGCTTGCTGACAGGAAGTTTTGCAGGAAAAGCTGAAAAGGAAAACGGCAAAGTTTGAATGCAAGGGGGACAGTGAACACAAGTTCTTTGTATTATTCGCCGACACACAAGCTTCCATTTCGAAGGTGAGTCTATCAGCAGCGAAGTTATTAGAGGATTGGAAGCAGTGACGACGCCAGAGGAGGCAGGGGGGCGCCACTTCGCCCTCTCCCGGGCCCTCCAACTGAAGTTAATTAAATATCAAATAATAAAGAGAGAGTTCATTTATAAGTATATGACGATTTTCACCTTTTCAAAGTGGTGTATTCTGCATGATATCACTTTCCTGTTTATAATACCAACTTGATTAACAAATATTAATTTGTTTAGTATATATATATATAGCTATGTGTATGTGACTTTCGTTCAAGATTCGAGCGCCGACCTGGGCATAGGTGATTTCTCATTCATTTATGTCCTATAATCGTCGAGATTAACCTAAGTTTTAAAAGTTTTAAGAACTGGGAAAAAGTGTTGAATGTGGATGGTTTTGAAACATCACGAATATTTTCAGGACCACAAGACATCATCTGTAGTAC